>NC_135323.1:13180494-13295494 GCF_048772815.1 Callospermophilus lateralis | reverse complement strand
CTAATGCACAGCCGTGGTGCAGGGAGCAGCTGTGTGTGTTGATCTCGGGTCCTTGGGCCTGTGGTCTCTATAGGAAGCCTCCAGGGTCCCCAGGAGTGGCGTGGCTAGTGGGGGAGGGTCCTTTTGTGCAGAGGCTCAGCACTTTCTGTGCCGAGTTGCAAGCCAGGGGACAGAGGCCCCTGTGTCATTCATGTTCGTCACAACTGTACGAAGTAGCTTGTGGTATAAGCCACCCCCAAATCCCAGGTGGGAAAGATGAGGCTTGAAGAAATCCAGAAGCTTGTATTGATGTGGCTGCTGAGTTGTGGACCTGACACTCGGAGCCTGGGCTTAAGTGATTCCGGAGTTCCCTCTCTCTGTATGTTTGACCTATGCAAAGCAGTTTCTGTGCAGATGACCTTGATTTGGTGGGTGTGTTTCGGGGACCTTGGCAGACACCTGTAGCCGGGTGAGAGATTCTCTGGCTTGTTTCCAGGCTCCTGGTGACCTACTGCTCCTCTTGGAAGCTGATTCGGTGCTGGGGACAGCAGGAATTTGCCATTCCCGATAATGTCCTGGGGATCGTGTACGGGCAGACCATTTGCTGGATCGGAGCCTTTTTCTCACCCCTTCTTCCTGCGATTGCAACCTTGAAATTCATTATTATCTTTTACGTGAAAGAGGTAAGGGGAGGTGAGAGTAGGGGGCTCATACCCGGGACCATCCCCTTCTCCCCACCAGTGTGGGGATGGAACCCAGGGCCTTGTGCAAGCTACGCAAGTGCTCTACCAATGCGCTACATCCCTAGCCCCCAAATATTTACTTTTAATATGTAGGAAAATTATATGTGCATGTAAAAAAAAATTTAAGCAAAATAATTCTTAATTTGGTAGCCATTATTAGAGACCCATTTATACAAATTTAAATTCCTATTATAAAGGGATGAATCCTTTAAAAACCTAAATGAGTTCATACCATATAAAGTTCTGAAGTCTGCCATTTTTATTTCATAATGCCTCATGAGTAATGTAAGGTTCTCTCAACCCTTTTAAGGGCTGTATGGTATTCTGCTGTGTGGAGAATACCCACTGATAGATATTCAGGATGCTTCCAGTTGTTCTCTGTGATCAACGGCAGCAGTCAGCCTCCACATACGGGTGTTTGGCCCATTTTTCTTATTTCATCAGCATGAGATTCCTGAGGCTGGAGTCTGGATCAAACATTTTGCTTTATGATTTATATTGCAAGAATCTCCTCTAGAAAGATGAGACTAATTTTCATGCCCACCGTAATTATTGATGTGCGCACTGACTCTTGCGGGTGCTGATTGCTCCTTAACTTTTTCTTTCGTTTTTTTCCCCTTAGTTGAGTCTTCTTTATACCTGCAGACCCTCCCCACGGCAATTCAGAGCATCCAATTCCAATTTCTTCTTCCTGTTGGTGTTGTTGATTGGGCTGTGTTTGGCGATAATACCTCTGACCATCAGCATGTCCCGGTAAGTGTGACTTGGTTTTCTAGAACATTCCCTTGCTTTGTCGTATGTGTTAAAGGGTCTCCTGCTTTCTTTGTTGGCTCTTCTCTCAGTGTCCGCCTGCAGAGGTCAGTGAGTCCCCCTCTTGGCTTCTCCAGGGACCCCCCTCCTCTCAGAACCTCCCTCTGGGCCCTGGAGGGTCTTGGTCCAATTCTGGAACTTGGCATAGAGCATGGGCATCATTTTTGTGAAAGCCAGTTGGGTCTTTCCTACCCTTTCCCCAGGACCTCTCTTCTGGTCCCCTTTTGGGTTACTTGTTTCTGATTATCAAAGTAAAGTGTGGCCATTGCAGAAGACCTGGCGGGTCCGGAGAGGCGGAGAGGAGCAGTAAGGTGCTCCCCCTCCTGCCGGGCTGGTTGAGGAGGGGGTCTCACCCCTAGCACGCCTTTACCACACACTCCTGCACGCCAGGTGTTGAGCTAGATGCCAGGTTACGAAGACCTTAAAGACACAGGCGGAGGAGAATCTAGTGTGGAACTGGGGAGAGAGAAATGCTCTGGACTAAGGATCCGAAGCTGAGAGTTGGAACCTCGGTGATGTGGCTCTGTGTGTGGGGACCGCCTACACCAGAAGCCAGCAGACTTTCTAGAAAGGGCCAGGGGGGAAACAATCCAGGTTTTGCAGACCATATGGTCTCAGCAACTACTCTGCTGGATCTTGGATCACATATAAACAAACAGGGTATGCCTGGGTTCCAATAAAGCTTTATTTATAAACACACACACACACACACACACACACACACACAGGCCAGATTTGGCCCATGCTTTCAGTGCTCACGGAATTCTGTTTTCATCTCTTTAAATTAAAAGACTATAAAGCATTGGGTCCCTCTCTCAGATTTTTAAAAAGTTTTTTTGTCAATTCAATTCTATATTTGCCTTAATTTTTGCACGACAGTCATATTATATTAAAACATTTAAACAGTGCAGAAGATACAACTTGGAGAGAAAAATTGCCACTTATTCTTTTAAATAAGATTTTAGCTTTGATTCTTTTTTTAATAATAAATGCATTCACATGGTACAGTATTTAAGAAGCGCAAAAGAATCTATGGTGGAATTCATTTTCTAACTCTGTTTCCAAGCTGATTTGCTGATTCGTTTCCCTGGGAAACAGTCGTCCCTCTGTGACCATCGCCTCTTCTCTCTCTCTCTCTCTCTCTCTCTCTCTCTCTCTCTCTCGCTCAGTGATTCTCTAGTATCCAGTCCTATGAATGGACCATAAGTTGTTCATCCATTTTCTTAAATGGCAGTTGGGTTGTTTCCAAGCATTTATTTTTACCCATGAAAACAGGGCAGCAGGGGCTGGGGCTGTAGCTCAGTGGTAGAGCGCGTGCTTTGCATACACGAGGCCTGGGTTCGATCCTCAGCACCACATAAATAAATAAAAAAGTTAAAAAAAAACAGGGCAGCAATGAACAGTCTTACATATACCCTCTGTGATATAAATGTGGGCCTGTCTTTCAGGTCTTCATCTGACTGCTTTTCCATTGTAATTTTAAAAATTTGTTCTTTTTAGATAGACATGAGAGTAGAGTGCATTTGACATTTCTTTTCTCTGCTTTTTGTTTTGAAAACTGTCAAATCTATGGAAAAGCTGAGAAAAATAGCAACAGGGAAATGCATATTCTTTTCAATGGAATGTCCCAGTTAACATTTTGTTGTATTTTTCCCTACATATTTTTGTTTTTTAATGACGTATGATTTGAAATCAAGTTATGAGCACCATGCGATCTCACCACTGAAAGCTTCAGCATGTGAGTCCCCAAGAATAAGGACATTTTCCTTTACGTGTACACACAGTGACATTATTACACTTAATTAACTTAGTACTAATATTCCTGCCATTTTCAAAATTTTCAAACTGTTCCAAAATTATCTTTTCTAGCTTTATTTTTAAAATACTGCTGGGTACGTATGGTGGTGCATGCCTCTAATCCCAGGAGCTTGGAGGCTGAGGCAGGAGGATCACAAGTTCAAAGCCAGCCTCAGCAAAAGCAAGGTGCTAAGCAACTCAGTGAGATCCTGTCTCTAAATAAAATACAAAATAGGGTTCAGTGTTCGAGTACCCCTGAGTTCAACTCCCAGTAACCCCCACCAAAAAAAAATTTGCTTTTAAAATACTGATCTTTCAAGTTTCGCACATTGCTTTCAGTTGTTATGTCTGCTTTAACTTAGTCTTTTGAATAGTTTAGACCATTTTCATCAGAGTTGAGTCATAGGTTGGATAGTAGAATTCTGGACTTGTCTGGTTATTTTCCTGCAAGACATTTCACTTGTTCTTCTTTCTTGAACATTCTTTAAACTGGCAGTTAGACCCAGAAACTTGATGAAAATCTTATGGTAAGCATTTTTGACCAGAATATTCCAGAAGGCCTAGGGGTGAGGCACTTCCTCTGAGGCCTTGATTTACAAGACTTTCTGGGTGTCCAGCAGTGGGACGCGGCCTGTGCTGCAAGCCTGGCCCTGAGCCCTCTGGCTCATGTTCTGCAGCATCCCTTCCTCAAAAGCCTGTGGGCCGTTCACCAGCTTCAACACCACGTGGGATGTCGTCCCCCGGACGGTGAGCACCTTCCCCAGCTCGCTGCAGTCCCTGGTCCATGGCATCACGTCGGAAGCCTTTGCGGTGCCTTTCTTCATGATCATCTGGTGAGTGAGAACCGCCCTGATCCTGGAGAGTTCTCTCCCACTGAAACGCGTGGCTCCCCCACTGGGAAATGGAGGGTGTGTTAGTCAGCTCTCCATTCCTGTGACAAAATGCCTGAGGTAATCAACTTAAAAAGGAGGAAAGGTTCATTTTGTCTCATGGTTTCAGTCCACGGTGACTTGGCCCTGTTGCTTTGGGCCTGCGGTGGCACAGTACATCAGGCCGGAAGCATGTGACAGAGGAAGTCAGTTGACCTCGTGATGACTGGGAAGCAAAAGAAAAGAAGGGGCGGGCGTCCCCTGACCTGTCCATCTTGCCTTGCAGCCTCGTCATGTTCTACTTCATCGCCCTGGCCGGAGCGCACAAACGGGTGGTTGTCCAGCTTCGAGAGCAGCTGTCCCTGGTGAGGAAGCTCAGGCCCCGGGGGCCATGCTGGTGGCACTAAACCAGGACCTGGTGTGGAAAGTCGCACTGCTCCCAGGGAGGGAGTGGACCTGCTATGGCTCCTGCTCACCACCACTGTCCCCAAACCCCGCCTGCGAGAAGCTGCTATAGCCAAAGGCAGACTTAAGGAGGCTTAGTCAGCTTTTTCACTGCTGTGACGAAAAGATCCAACCAGAACAATTATAGAGCAGGGAGGTTTACATGGGGGCTCATGGCTCATGGTTCCAGAAGTTTCAGTCTATAAGAGACAGGCCCCATTCCTTGGGGCTCAAGGTGAGGCAGGCCATCATGGTGGAAGGGTGTGGCAGAAGGAAGCAGCTCACATGGTGATCAGGAAGCAGAGAGAGAGAAAGAGAGAGAGAGAGAGAGAGAGAGAGCTATCTCTACTTGCCAGATACAAATAGACACTCCAAAGCCACGCCCCCAATTCCCACCTCCTCCAGCCACGCCCCCCACTGTGGTTACCGCTCAGTTGATCCCTATCAGGGGATTAATTCACTGATCAGGTTAAGACCCTCACAGCCCAGTCATTTCTCCTCTGAACCTTCTTGCACGGTCTCTCACGTGAGCTTTTGGGGGGACACCTCACATCCCAACCATAATGGGAGGTGACACTGGAGCTGAGACTCGAATGACAGACAGAGCCAATTATTGGAGGTGTCCTCATTAGGGAAGAGAGTAGGATGTGGAGACTCCAGTGAGGGAAGGAGCCAAGTGCTTCTGGGGCACAGGAGAAGGGTGTGCGGCTAGGGGGTGCTAAATGATGGGGAGAAGCAAGAGGGTCCTGGGACGTCCGCCAGAGTCTTAGCATAGCCTGGGGGACCTGGCAGGAAGGTTGGGTTTTGTTCTGAGTGTGATGAGAAGCCATTGCAGAGTGTGAAGGAGAAGTCAGGTGTGCATCTTTGGAAACTCACCAGCTGTTGAGTGAACACAGGACGGAGGTGAGGGACGCGAGGAAAAGAGACTAGA
Organism: Callospermophilus lateralis; assembly: GCF_048772815.1. Taxonomy (NCBI): domain Eukaryota; kingdom Metazoa; phylum Chordata; class Mammalia; order Rodentia; family Sciuridae; genus Callospermophilus; species Callospermophilus lateralis. The sequence goes on along the minus strand of NC_135323.1, from coordinate 13,289,921 downwards.
TTGGAAGCCACTGTAGTAGCCCAGTGGTTGGGATCCTTGGCCCTGAATCTGAGAGATGATTCAGTAGGTAGAAAGCTTCTTCGCTTTCAACTACATGAAACGTAACTTTCAAACTCATTTCTGGTTTTAGGAGAGTCGGGATAAGCGCTATCTGATCCAGAAGCTAACAGAAGCCCAGAAGGATGTGCGGAGCCATTAGGCTGAGCCTGAAGACGCCGCGCCGCGTGCTTCTCAGCTGGTGACTGTCGCACCCACAAAGCCCGCTGGGTTTTGAGCAGAAATTTCAAAATATATTTTTCTGGAATTTAGGCTTTTCCTGACGGGACTCTGTGCAGCTCCGGTGGCCTGGTTACAGAACCCAGCCTCTAATTAGGGCTTTTGGTGACGTGGTAAAAGCAGGTCAAGCGCCAGGTCTTCGCCTGTAGACGCATCAGCTCAGTGAAAACCCTACCGAGAGACGAACTTCTTATGCCATTTAAGCCTTTACAACAAAATCCGAATGGGAGAGACATTCTTTTTAAAAAGCTTGTTGTGTTGTCTTTCAAAGTTAACCAGAGGTCTCCATTTCCGCAACTGGGTTTCATTGTCACCCATGTCTAGAAACTGAAGAGGGTTCCTTAAAAACAGTAGTGTCCCTCTTGAACGGTCTGAAGAGAAATCCTTGAATCTCGATGTTTAGAATAAGTGGGGAGAACAGGGAGAGGATCGTCATGACCTGCTACCTGCTGGCAGAAGGGAAGAAAAGTGGGTCCCTGCTCTGTGCATACATGAGTAAGCAGTCCCTGAAGTGTCCCCGTCAGTCCTCTCCAGGAGGGGCCTTGTGGCCTTGTTTTCTGAGCTATCTGGGTATTTCCTGCCGCCTTAAGTTATCACTCCGGGGAAAGCCTCCTTCCGCCGACTCTCCTCCACAAGCCTCAGTTTCCATCTGGTCCTGAGTTCTGAGGTTTGGCAAGAGGAACCTGTACCATCAAAAGTAGGAGGCTTGTTCATCTCAGTGTTCCATTGCCCTTCTTGCCCCGAGGTCCCCATTTCTAAAGGACACTTCGCATTCCTGAGCCAGGCTGGAAAGAGCTGTTGAGTCACTGCAGCTGAGAGTTACATGCCTGAGTGTTCCAGGGTGGAGATCAAAAGTCAGCCAGTCCAACAGTCCAGTGAAAATATACCAAACCAGACTGGATCAGCCAGCCCTGGTTTCTTAAAGACACATTTCCACATTTTCAAGAGCTATTGTTTGCTTTCCTGTGCTGAACATTTTTAAATACATAGGCCTTTATTTTGCATTACATGAGCAGAATCTCTCTTAAGATTTCCGTTATGGTGACAGTCATTTCTGTTACGGTGAAGACCATATGCAATAAATACCTCATTGTAAACATACCTGAAATTGATAACCCTGGACCTTTTGGTAGAAGGCCTAAGTTATTGCTTAATATAACCTGTTTTCATTTACATGTCTCAAAATCTTTTCTTAAAGTACTGTAATTTTGTAATAGACCGTTTTCTTCCTGCCATTGTTTTTCTTTCTTTCTCTGGTTCCAAACCTTTCCTGGAATTTAAAGTTGGATACAGGTTTTGGAAAGCTGCTTCTAAGAATAATGCCCACCTACCCCCTCAACATCATCCCAGTACTCAAAACTGATTAGCTCCTTGCTCTGAGGAGGAAAGCAAGCTGTTAGAGCTTATAGATTTCTATACTCGTGTTTCTTTGTTGCAATCTTTTTTTCTTTCTCTTTGGGGATGGGGATCAAACCCAGGTCCTCACACATGCTAAGCACACACTCTTACTGAGCTACAATCCCAGCTCCAACTCGACCTTCTTCTTCCACAAAGGCTCGTATTAACAGGAATATTTTTGTTCCTGTTGGACTGATGAGTTTTTCAAGTTTTGTTACAGTTGATGAGTTTCTAAATGTAACTGGCGTCGTGGCATTTTGAGAAACCGAAAGTTCATTCTAGCATTTCTGAAAAAAACAAGTTTTAATTGTAAGCATTTCTGCATAGTGCCTCTGTGCCTCTGTATGTATTATGTCTCTGCCTGTACCAGGCTTCTAAAGACAGTCGTGTGTGTGTGTGTGTGTGTGTGTGTGTGTGTGTGTATGATGAATAAAATGAGAATATATTGCTGTTTTCATTCCGTTTTAAAACTGATACTGAAACAACAGTAGTTTTAGTTAAAATGCTGCTAATTTGCATACCTCTTACTTGAATGTTTTGATAAGTTTAATAATTTCAAGTGATGTCTGTATAATTTTTAAAGTACGGCTGTCTAACACATGTGCATTAAAACTACTGATTAAACCGCATCTTTAAGGTTTTAAGATGTAATTGTATATATTCGAACCCCTAGAGGCTTCTCCTTGGCAATCAAGTGATCATGAAAAACAAGTCTGTTGCTGCTCTTGGCCTTTTCTGAAAATTAGATGAAAGAACTGTTTAATGTAACCATCAGAGGAATGCTTTTAAGACTCCTTGGCTCTGTTGAAGCCTAGAAGTGTACTTGTGCTTTTTAAACTTATAACACATAAAATTATTTCAGGCATTCCTCATCCCACTTCCAGAGAAAACCACTGATAATATTCATTTTATTCTTCCAGAAAATTGATACATTCATGCAGGTATATACATGTGAGTGTATGTTGTGAAATACAGATTTCCAAACTTCTTTTTTCTCCTTAATAACATCTTGAAGACCTTTCCATGACCTCATTCTTTTTTATGGCTGCGTAGCATTCCACTGCACCCGTGGATATTTAACTATGCAACCATTAATGGATGTCTGGATTGTTTCTGCCTCCCCACACCCTTTGAAAAACACTGGGGCTAGAATTTTTAAAGCTTCTGCAAACATTTCTGTGTTGCCCCATTCTGTTGTTTTTTGTAAGGCCGACTTGCAGGTTCTTGCAATCATAAAATGTTATTATCCCAGCAAAGAAAAGAATCCAGTTAGGCAAGTCTTTAGTTTGCATCAACCCTTCCTTTGGCAAAGTGAATTCCTGCAGCTATACATCAGATTGCCACTACCCACTTGTGTTAGGTATTGGAGAAGAAGGAATTAATGTCGCCAGGGTAGCAATACAAGGTCCAATTCTTAAGAAATGAGAACTTCTGAGCCTATCTCCTTTATGTAGTTTGTGACTTTACTTAGTTCTATTTTGTGTATTTTGTGTCTAATGTATGCAATGTGCTTGGGGCATGGATAGCTTTGCATCTGGATTCATCCTGTGATCTTTTTTTTTTTTAAGAGAGAATCTTTTTTTTTTTTTTTTGGTAGATGGACACAACACAATGCCTTATATATATATATATATATATATATATATATATATATATATATATATATATATATATATTTTTTTTTTTTTTTTTTTTTTAATGTGGTGCTGAGAATCGAACCTGGGTCCCGCCCATGCTAAGTGAGCGCTCTACTGCTGAGTCACAATCCCAGCCCTCATTCTGTGATTTTGTACAATTGTCTTTTCTGCAATAAAGTATCCTTATTTTTTTTTAAAAAATGTTCTTTTTAGTAATAGATGGACACAATACCTTTATTTTATTTATTTATTTTTATGTGGTGCTGATCGAACCCAGTGCCTCACATGTGTTGGGCGAACACGCTACCATTGGGCTACAACCCAGCACCCCCTTATTTTTAAAATAGAAAAACAATACAAAAATTACTTTTAGATTTAATAATTGAATTAGGGAGTAATGTTTTTTATTTTTGAGATTTTGTTTTGTCACTTAAAAAAATGGAAACTATAGAGAAAATTTAAACTCATTCCTGAGTACCATGTATGGACACCCACTGCTAATCTTGGCAAAATTGCTTTTAGTATAGAAAGTTATGAAGAGAAAAAAAAAACGGAAATAAGGAAAGAAAGAAAAATTTAGTCTTCTCTCTTCTTTTTCACTAAAGAGTTGTGTTATCGGGCTGGGGATGTGGCTCAGGCGGTATCGCGCTCGCCTGGCATGCGTGCGGCCCGGGTTCGATCCTCAGCACCACATACAAACAAAGATGTTGTGTCCGCCGAAAACTAAAAAAAATAAATATTAAAAAAATTCTCTCTCTCTCTCTCTCTCTCTCTCTCTCCTCTCTCACTCTCTCTTAAAAAAAAAAAGAGTTGTGTTATCAAAAGTTCATTATCAACATTTCAGTGGGCTACATAATATAACAGCATTCAGATGATTCAGTTTTTAACATTCCCTTAGCACTTAATATTTTATTTCCAAATTATCCCAATAATAAATGACTGGAACATCATACATGTTTGTCAACACTTTTTCTCCTTAAGAATAGAGACTTTTAGCAAAGATATTGAACATGCTAAGGCATTTGGGACCCAAATTTATATCTTCAGTAGCTTTAGGTGAGACTATTACATTCCATCATTATTAAGAACTTGATTCATCATAATTTTGAATTAGTATATATAGTGTATTAATTTGAACACTGTAGACAACTAGCAATCTAAATTCAATTTTATAAGATCGGTTCATCTTAAAATTTTTTATAGTAAACTTGGGAAAACTATATAAAAAATCTAAGGGTCCAAAATGAAAGTTCCCCTTCTGAAAGTCTCAACCTTCTGATGTTAACCAATATCAAACGTCTTATTTTATATTCTTCCAGATGTGCATCTTTGATTCTTTTTCTGTCCTTATGTAATACATCACTCATTTGAAAAGTTATATCGGTTGGGTAGACCCCCTACAAGTAGGACTGTCATCTTAGTGGATATATGCTTTCAGAAGTACATGTTGCAGGGCTGGGGTGTGGCTCAGAGATAGAGCACTCACCTAGACTAGGTTCAATCGTCAGCACCACATTAAAATAAAATAAAGATGTTTTGTCCACCGAAAACTGAAAAGTAAATATTAAAAAATTACTTCTCTCTCTAAAATAAATAAATAAATGCACTTACAACTAAAAAGAGAACATGTTGCAATTTTTTCTTCTTGAAAAAAGAAGTTGCAACAGTATAAAGGCACAGCAATAAAGTAGGTACAAAGTACAGTATATAATCTGTAGGAAATCTGAAAATTGAGGACTGGGAAGAAAGTTAAAGTGGGCTGTCGTGCCTACTGAAGGCAACACTATTGACCCCGTGGCGACCTGAGTTTCACTATGTAATTTCTACTGTGTTTTTGGTTTTGTTTTGGTACTGGGCATTGAACCCAGGGGCGCTTTACCACAGAGCTATTTATTTTGGGACAGTCTTGCTAAGTTGCTGTGGGCCTCGCTAATAATTGCCGAGTCTGGCCTCGAAACTGGGATCTTCCTGCCTCGGCCCCCCTGGGATTACCGGGGTGCGCCACTGCACCCCACTAATTTCTAGTTTTTAAGAGGAAGTAGAAAGCAGAAAAATCTTCCACGGAGGTAAAGCAAAAGGTACAACGGCTCTGTCAATAACCCTCGTGGTCGTCTTTCCCGGGAATTTCGATGAGAAACCTTGAGCCTGTTCAGACCTTTCTTAAGAGCAATTTAGCATTCTTATCGCCATAGCAACCCAAGGTTGCTTCTGAGTGATTGATAGGGACCGCATCCAATAGACTGGGTCCATTTGCAGCTCTCAGCCAATCACGTGAAAGCGTGGGCCTGGGGCGCTTCCACTGGTACCAGGGCGAGTTTCGTCTTCTTTACATCTGCTTACATCATCATTCCGCGCCAAGAGCACAATTGACCCGCAGAGCTAAACAGCGTCTGCTTTGTGAGCCGGGAGATGAGTTGCGCCGGGGCGGCGGCAGCTCCCTCCCTATGGCGGCTGCGCTTGGGCGCCCGGCGGCCCCTCTCAGGTAAAGCGGGGACGCGCGGCCGTGATATTGCGTTGGGTCAACGGGCCGGGGAAAGCTTCAAGTTCGGGTCGGAGAGGTCACGGGGAAGACGTTCTTATACGTCACAGGCACGCGACGGTGCGAGGCTGAGTGACGTCAGCCGAGGGGCGGGGTTTGTAGTACCCCGCGAGAGTGACAGGTGGATTTCGGAGGTGAAGCTTGGCTGGGGCTTCGGCTTAGGGTTGGCTCGGTGGGTGATGACGTAATCGCAGACCGGCCCTGAAATACACTGAAGACCGAAATTTTGAACTTGTATAGATGGTATTGCCTGCCAAGGCTTGAGCCCGAGACCGTTTTTCTTTCTGCTAAAAATGTGATTATTATATACACCTACAAATATGAGACGATACCCCCTATTCTTATGAATATGTGCTAGTTTTAAAATGGAGATTAGCATGAAAATGTTCACAGTATGCCATTTGCAAGTGGAGATATTTTCCTTGATTAATAAATGAATTCGAATTTTTAAAGTAACTCATATGACAGGTGTTATTTAATGTCTATTCATAAGCTGCTTTAAAATCTTCCACTGAAAAATTTCCAGGGACCGTCATTGGATATGGGATACATGGATATGAAATGATAAAATTGAGGGCACTGACCCTAGATTGTAAAGTATGTGATAATGCAGTCAGAACTCAAAGAGTTGTTGAATGTGAATTTTAATGCACTCCTGCTGAGCCGATGAGCGTAACATAATAAGAATCACTCATTTTATTTATAAAGTTACTTTGCTTCCCAGATCACATTTTATCCTCATTATAACTCAGGAAGAAAAGTTTTATTATTATATGTTTTCCCTTCAAAGGAAATACCTTGGCCAGAGTGGTGGCATATGCCTATCATCCCAGCTGTGTGGGAGGCTGAGGCAGGAGGATCCCAAGATTGGGGTCAGCCTAGGTAACTTAGTAAGACCAGTCTCAAAACTAAAAAGGTCTGGGGACATAGCTCAGTGGTGGAACTCCCCTGGGTTCAGTCCCCATTGCTGGGAGGATGGGGGGATAGCCTGATTATTGGGAATTTTTTAATATAAGAAATATTCTGATTTGTGTGATTTATATTAGAGGTTGGAAAAACATTTTCTTTGTTTTTTAAATTGTACATGGTTCTTTTATGCTCTGCAGCAAAAAATGATTTCTATCTGCAGTCCCAGGGACACACATTTCTGATTCTAGGCATATTCATTCTGGGGCCCGTCTCATACTATACAAAGATACTTTGCTGAGATTGTGAAAAAATGGAAATAGCAAATATTATGATACCCAAGCCTCTCACCTCCCTCCCCCCAAACCCCACTACCCCCACCACCACCCCTGACAGAAAACCCCAACTTATCAAGTGCCTACTTCTGGTAGGTTCTTTTTGGGTACTGTGGATTGAACACAGGGGCCTTTAACCACTGAAGCACATTCCCAGCCCTTTTATTTTTTATTTTGAGACAGGATCTCACTGAGTTGTTTAGGGCCTCACTAAATTGCTGGCTTTAAACTTGTGATATTCCTGCCTCAGCCTCCTGAGTTGCTGGAATTATAGGCATGCACCACCATGCTCGGCAGGGTGCCTAAATCTGGAAAATTGAAGTCATGTTAGGGAACAGCCTGGTTTGTTTTAAATACAAACATAATCCTGCCTGTTGCCTATTAATAGCCCTGTTAATCTGTGTGCGTTTGAACTCAACCTGCATACTCAGCCCCTTGCTATTTCTCAGAAACTTTTTTTAATGTACTGGGTTGTCCTTTGTTTCCCATAATATGTTTTTGGGTGCTGGTACAAGTGAAAGAACAAGCAAACAAGATAATTTTGAAAAATTGAGCCAACTCTTCAACTTCCACTATTAGATCCCATCTTTCTGCAAGGAGATCAGTCTTGCTGGAGGCACCAGTCCCTGGACCGGAGCAGACACTTATGCCAGGCTGCCTGGACTTTGTGCAAGGTCTCACATTGTTCTCCACATGAAACATGACCATGGGCAGCAGTGACCCACTGTCTGATGGAACAGCCCCGAGTGGGGTAGTATGATTGGCAGGTCTTAGACCCCATCTGGTCTGTGATCTCTGGCTCTTGGACTCAACCAGACTCTTCAGTCAGACATGCTCAGTGAGAGGGAGCAGGTCATGCAGAGGAGGAGACCAAAGCAGAGTCAGGATGCTTCGGAATCTCATCTCCACACTTCTTTGTTTAAAGACCCGAACTGGTAGAAAAGTTCAAATTAAGAACCACCCCAGGTTCTACCAAGCCTATGCATTTACCTAGTGTCAAAAGCCCTCAAGCATTTTTAAATGGAAGAACCATAGGTGTACCCAAAATAAGTTTTTTCACACATATTCTGGTTGTGAAAAGAAACAATAGTCACAGCATAAGTGCCATGAAACACATTTCAAAATGATTCCAGTGTAGGTCAGAGTTGACACTACCAACTGCTTGACCTCTGTGTCTCAATTTTCTATCTGCCAAATGGGGCGAACCCACCTTAGGCACCTAAGCATACTACGGAACTCTTCTCTTGGGGGGGTACTTCTTGAGATCCCCTAATTTGGGGCTCAGATTAACCATTTATTGATGTTTTTAAAAATTAAATCCAGTGTGTCCTAAAGAGTTTACATTTTGAAGATAAGAGGAGTTCAGTTGAAGTGATTTGGGACCAAATGATAAAAAACAAAACCAAAACTGAGCCACAGGGCGGGGCTCTGAAGACCCAGTGCCCACAGGGTGGTGTTTAGGAGGATGTCAGCAGAGGCTTGTGGAATACCTGAGGTGGGGTGGGACGGGAGCTTCCTGGAGATCAGCTGGGGGGGCCCGAGAGGTTTTGAGTCGAGGTTGCGCCTGCTCCACAGCCTGGGTTGGAGAGAACAGCGGGAGGAGGGGGTGAACTGGGAACCATGCCCCCTGGAAGCAGCCGCCAGGGTCACCATTCCCTGGTGAGAAGACAGGCTGGGCCTTTCCAGATCTATACCCTTAAAGTGAAGTGGAAGCCCAAATCATCAGGTGAGATCGTCTGTGTTTCAACACTGCAGGTTCACACTGTCCGACACTGCTAAACACTTCCACGTTTAACACTGCAGAACGCACCGTGGGCACGTCTGCCCAGAGGAGGTCGTTCATGACCTTCGTCCTAAAGTGCCCCCTGTTTGTCAAGTCTCTCAGCCAGGCAAGGTGGCACATCTATTCAGGCGGCTGAGGACGGGATCGCAGGTCCAAGGCTGGCCTGGGTAACACAGCGAGACCCTGTCCCCAAATAAAATCAGAAGGGCTGGGGCAATGTGGCTCAGTGATAGAGGCCTAGCACGTGTGATGCCCTGGGTCACATCCTCAGTGCAGAAGGCGGGAAGGGAGGGAGAAAGAAGCGTCTGGATTTCTCCTGGGGGGTAATGAAGGACCCACGCCCGCATTGCAGCTTGCAGAGGCAGAGTTGGCGCGAGGGCCCGCAGTTCTGGGATGACCTTAGACAACGTCAACCGCGCCGCCCTGGACCGAATCATCCGGGTGGATCATGCAGGTGAATATGGAGCGAACCGAATCTATGCGGGCCAGATGGCCGTCCTGGGCCGGACAAGCGTCGGGCCGGTCATTCAGGTGGGCACTTCTTTGTTCTTCTCAGCCTGGTCCCCGGTGGGTGGATCTGCAGGCCTTGCAGTAATGACCACATCAGTCACGCATTCCTTCCCCAGGGAGGTGCTGCCGCCCTCCAGAGAGCGCACGCTGGTTCCTGGGGGCAAGGTGTGGAGCACAGACACAGCGGGCAGGAGGAGACCAACCGTGTGCGGGTGGTATTCAGATCTCATGGTGTGCACAGGCGGGACCCAGAACATTGAGAAGAGAATAATGAACAAACATTTGATACCAATAGTACTTACATTCACCCCAGATCCCAAAGCTCACTCAAGCCAGTGGTTGGGGTGTGGGGACCATCCAAGATGAGTTGCCTGCTCTGAGTCCTAGGGCAAGTTACTTAACCTCTCTGTGCCTCACATTCTTCATCTGTGTAATGGGGATAATGATAGTTTGCTCTTCACCAGGTGGTTGTGGATTGAGCAGGTGACCTGTGTGAAGCCATTTGACAGTAGCTGGCACCTGGAAGGGCCACCTGCGTGTTGGCTGTTTCCATTCTACTTTTTCTATTTGATAGAAATAGTCTAGTGATCTGGAGGGGAATTAGCACTAGTTAACATTCCGTCCTCCTGGTTTTGAAATGGGTGAGACGTCTTGCTCGTGTGTGAGGACCTGTGTCACTGAGTGGGCGTTGTGGTTCTGGGGGACCCTGTGGGACCATGGCCCATGGCATCCTTAGCTGCACTTGAGATGACAGGCTCCTCTGTTGGTTTGTTGGTATTCCCTTCTCGGTGACAAAGACTCCTTTTAATCTGATGTTGTAGTTTTTCAGTGATGTTGGGGACCGGGGAGACAGCGGTTGTCCTGGTCCCCGTTCCCCTTTGACCTCCCCCTGCCAGGCTAGCGGAGCCTCCACAGCGCCTGCCTGTCTTCATTCTTCTGCTTCTTACAGAAAATGTGGGATCAAGAGAAGGACCATTTGAAGAAGTTCAACGAGCTGATGGTCGCCTTCCGGGTCCGGCCGACGGTTCTCATGCCCTTTTGGAACGTGGTGGGCTTTGCCCTGGGTGAGGCTTGTGTGAGCTTCGGGGTCTGGGTGATTCATCACATGGGTCCCATTTACTCAGTTTTATTTTTTTTAAGTTAGTTGATTGGATTTCCTTTTTCTCTTTTTCTTTCTTTTTGCTTACATTTCTCTAAGTGTTCTTTTATAAATAGAAAGTACAATAAAAACAAACAAGAGGGGGACAAGCTAGGCTAATTCAGTTGTAGCCAGACACTGTCCCTGGCCCAGATCTAAACCCGAGGCTGCAAGCCCTTTTAAACCGGGAGCGGGAGGAGAGTAGCCTGTTCAGAAGGTCAGAGCACACTCACCCCACGAGCAGACTTCCTCTTGGCGGTAATCCCGTTCAGAGACCCTCAGGAGCTGGATGAGGCGGCCCACACCTGCAATCCCAGCTGCTCGGGAGGCTGGGGCAGGAGAATCCAAGTTCAAGGCCAGCCTGTCTCGAAGTCAAGTTTCAAGAGGACTCGGGGCACAGCTCAGTGGTAGATGGTAGAGCACGTGCCGAGCGAGGCCCTGGGTTTCAGCGCCCAGCCCTGCAGGAGGGGGGAAGCACAGGAGCAGGAAGAGCTTTCTCACCCTGTGATTCAGAGTCTAAGGGGGGTCCGGTCCCACTTCTGACTTTGCCCCTGAGGACACACGGTAGCTTCTAAAGCATTTTCAGGGGTCACCTCTGAGCAGGTGCTGTGGCATCTGGCTGGCAGAGGTCAGGGATGTCGAATATCTGACAGTGCCCAGCACACACCCGCCAAAGAATGACCCGGCCTCAAATGTCCTGGTGCCGAGGCAGAGAGACCCTGGCGGAAGGCCGTCTGCCCCCGGGGTTCTGTCCTGCACGTGATCATTCTGCGTTTGGTGATCCCAGGGGCCGGGACTGCCTTGCTGGGGAAGGAGGGCGCTATGGCCTGCACCGTGGCGGTGGAGGAGTCCATAGCGCATCACTACAACAACCAGATCAGGACGCTGATGGAGGAGGACCCTGAAAAGTACCAGGAGCTTCTTCAGGTGACTGACGGCGTTTGAAAGGGGCTGCCCGAGGGAGGAAGGACAGATTGGCACAGCTGGTGGGAAGACAGACTAAGGGTGTTAAGGGATGACTCCGACAACTAATTGTTAGCACCTCCTTTTAAAGCTGGGTGTGGCTGTGCACACCTGTAATCCCAGTGGCTAGGGAGGCTGAGGCAGGAGGATTGCGGGTTCAGCAAAAGCGAGGTGCTAAGCAGCTCAGTGAGACCCTGTCTCTAAATAAAATACAAAATAGGGCTGGGGATGTGGCTCTGTGGTCCAGCACCCCTGAGTTCAATCCCTGGCACCTAAAAAAATAAAATAAAATAAAACGATTTGAACAAAATGAAGCACAGAGAGGTGCAGCCATTTGCTCTGGTCACACAGCCTGGGCAGAGCAGGACTAGACCCCACATCTCCTGTGCTTTGCTTCACATCCCTATCATTAGTAGACTCTGAAGAGTGAATGAGACTAAATGGATGACATAATAGATGTCCTCAGATAATTTCCGATAACAAATTGGGGAACTGTTTAAATTTGGTAGTTTCATTTTCCTGTTCTTAGAGATGGGGTCTTGCTGTGTTGCCCAGGTTGGCTGGAACTCCTGGGCTCCAGTGATCCCCCCACCTCGGCCTCCCTTGGGCTGCATCTGCAGGTGCGCACCTGCACACCCAGCTCTAGGGAACCACTCAGTTTTTAAAGCCCAAATCAGAAGCTGGCAAACCCCAGCCTGTGTCCACCCCTGTTCTATAAATAAAGTTTTATTGGAACACAGCCGTGCCCACCGTTTGCATTGGGGCCGCCCCCCCCCACACACACCCACACACACGGCAGTGGCGGAGTGGAGTGCTGCAGCTGCACGCAGGGAGCACCCAGCAGCCTTCACTGGCACTCTGTGGCCCCTCCTGGGGACAGTGGCCTACCCCAGCCCTAGACCTGACGCGAAGGGTTGGCCTTTAGAATAAGAAGAACATCAGGCGAGTGGCGCTGACTTGCGGCACCTTCCTTTTATTTAAGTAGGTGATAAAGAAGTTTCGAGATGAAGAGCTTGAGCACCATGACCTGGGCCTGGACCACGACGCGGAATTGGTAGGGACCTGACGTCGCTGTGGTGCTTTGGGGCACCGTGTTTGAAAGAATGAGGGGAGTGGAGGTTTCTGTTCCCAGAAGAACGCACCGTAAAGTGCTGGCCAAAGGGAAGCCACCCCGTCACTTGCAAAAGCAGACCAGCAAGTGCGCGCCGCTCCAGAGTGGGATCCCATTTCTGCCTGATCCCTGTCCTGTCCCCAGGGCCTCGGAACGTCCCCTTTCCTGTGAGAAATGGGATGACGCCAGGATTTTGGCAGTGGCAGACGCATTCCTGTCTCTCAAATAGCTTTTGTCCCAAGTTAAAATAAATTGCCCCCCAGATCTCGTTTCTGATTCAGAGAAGTCCGCTCTGCCTGGAGGCCCTGGCCCACACAGAAGTGAGCTCGAGACATGTTGCCTGTGGCTTTTGCTTGTTGTGCAGTGCTGGGGACTGAGCCCAGGGCCTCCCGAGTGTTGGACACACGCTCTGTGTCCCCAGCTCTTGTTTTTGTGATGTGTTTTTATTAGTGGTTACGGTTACATGCGATACCGGGGTTCATTTTGACAACCGCATGCGTGGACTATCGTTAGACCCGTCTGAGTCCCCGGGGTGTCCTCTTACCCGCCTCTTGTCCTTCCCCCATCTCCTTTGACTCCTCGACTGGTCTTCCTTCGGTTCATTTGTTGATTTTTAAATCAGTGCTTTGTAGACCCATGAAGGTGGGTTCGTGGTGGGCCATTCATACGTGGGTGGGTCGATCGGTCAGTTTCACCACACAGGGTGCCCCTCCACCCCCTCCACCCCCTCAGCCCCCTCTTGTGGTTTCTAACAGGCCCCAGCATACGCCGTCCTGAAGAGCGTTATCCAGGCCGGGTGCAGCGCGGCGATCTATTTATCAGAACGACTTTAAAGTCTGCCTGCTCCTCCCTTCTGTAAAGACAGTGGCCGTTTCATGAGTGACACTTACGGAGAAGGAACTGTACAGTCATGATTATGTGAATCTTGTTAATAAACTAGAAGTTTTTCGTTTTTCGTTAATAAAGCTTTCCAGTGCTGGTTTCTTCCTGCAGCCTGACGCCTAAGGCTCATAGGTCACCGGGTCCGTTCAAATTGCAGCAAAGGAAGCGGGTCCTTGTTAGGTCTTATGGATAATTTTGTCCTTCAGCTTCAAGAACGAATCAGTAAGTTAGTAGGAATCTTTTTTTTTTTGTCCATTTGTGATGCTGGGGATGGAACCCAGGGCCGCTAGCTTGCTAGGCAAGTGCTGGACCCCGGGCTCCCTGGGCAGGAAGACACAGTCACTGGAACCCTAGAAGAGCGAACCCTAGAAGGGCAGGGCAGTCTAGCAGCTCGGGTGCCTGACGCCACATCGCCCAGCACGTGCGAGGTTGGTCTCCCACAACTGCACCTTAGGAAGTCCTTTGAAGCTTTTAACTCTTTCCATCTTGGCTGGGCACAGTGGCACACTCCTGTAGTCCCAGCTGCTTGGGGCATGGGGCAGGAGGGTCTCTGGAGCCAGGCATTTGAGGTCAGCCTGGGCCACGTAGCCAGACCCCATCTCTGAAAGGGGGGGAAATAAAATGCAGCTCATAGACCAAAAGTTCTGGCTTGCCTAGGTGGTGCCAGGCTCAGAATGACTTCAGAAGGTCCCCGGTGGTCCTGGTGACTCAGGCCTGGGAGCCCCGCGCCAGACGCTGGCTTCTGTGACTTCGCCTCCCAGGGGCTGGCCTGGCTAGCTTTGTGTTGAAGGACAGGGGACACACTGGGGGTCTGGATCCGTCCTCTGTGTCCTCCTTTCCACAACCAGGAGTGGACTCAGCTCGGTGATCTCGTGGATGCCTTCCAACAGTCCTCACCGTCAACACGGAGGGGAAGGGTGACGGCTCCTGGTTCAGGCCCTGAGCTGGCTGCCAGACGCCTGCTGCTTCCCTGCGTGGAGCTGACGGCCCAGCCCCATGCTGCGGTGCTGCCTGTGGCCACGTTATCGCTCAGGGGGCCTCGTCTTCTCTCCTGTGGGAGACTGCGAGTCCAGGAGGGCCAAGCGTCTGCTCCCAGTTCTTGACACCGGGAGGTGCCCGCCTAAAGGAAGGAGGTGGAAAGGAGGGTGGGTGTGGGGGGGAAGAGGACGTTCCCAGGCAGCGGCAAGACTGCCCTGGATTCAGCCTCCACATCATCTTCCTGTCGCCTTTGACCTCTGGGTGCTGGAGGGTCCTCGGGTGCGGCCTGGCCCTGCTCTCAGCCCGTCTTCTCAGGTGTCTCCCTGTGTCTGCTTCCTCCGCATTTACATCTCGGGCCCGACCTCCCATTTTCAGATACCCGAGTGTCTCCCTGACTCCTCTTGGAAGTCGAAGAGGATTTCAAAGGCCCCAGGTGAACTCTCCACCCAAACCCACCTCCCGTCATGGCTGACTGCACTACCAGCCTTCCACTGTCCAGGCCCAGATCCCCACAGTCACCTCTGACCCCTGCCCGTCCCTGCCCTCCAGTCAGCCAGGACAGCTGTGACTCCAGATCCCGCCCACCACCTCCCCTGCCACCTCTCAGGCCCTGCTGCCCTCCCTCCCACCTGGACTCTTCCAGAAGCCTCCCGACGGCCTCCTGCTCCTCCCACAACCCATTCTTAACCTGGCAGTAGAGAGACGCCCACAGCCACATCAGCTCACGCACAGCTCAGATGCCCCCGTGCGTCCCCAGCCCCCTCACAGTACAAGTCAGACTCCGTAAGACGGTATGTGAGACCCCTGGGACCCTGCTCCAGCCAGCCAGGCTCCTCAGAGGTGCCAGGCACACTGCTGCCTGATGTGGTTCCCGGTGGCTGTGGCCTCCCCTGGAGTGCTCTTCCCCAGACGGCCCTCACAACTGCCAAGCGGTTGCTCCAATGCCAGCCTTCAAGGGAGGCCCACCCTGACCACCCCTTCCAAATTTGCAAGCCCCACCCCAGCCTCACACACCTGTGGCTCTGATCTCCTCCATGGCACTTACCACCCTCCGGTATATTATGTGATGAGCTCTGTGAGGGCAGGAAGCTTTGTTTTAGCCACCAGTGACTAGTAAGTAGGTGCTCAATAAATAGGGACTATGGGACTGAATGGAGAAACAGCTCTCTTGAGAGTTAGGGGCATGGCTCCGTCAGAGAGTGCTTAACTATCACTCATGAGGCCCTGGGTTCAGTCCCCGGCACCACACACACACACACACACACACACACACACACACACAAACAAAAGAAATAGCTGTCCCTTGTTAAAAGTCATTTTTTCAAATAACTAGCAATCCAAGACTAGTTCCATGGGCATCTCAGCAAAATTCAATGGATATTTATTGGAAAAAAAAAAAGCCACCAGGAAACTAAAGAAAGGCCACTCCAATGTTTCTTGCTAATGATTAAAAAAAAACAATCCGGGTGTCCAAGTGCAAAAGAATGAACTTGAACTCCAACCTCATAGCATTTTATGAAAATCAACACAAAATAGACTAAAAATTCAAGTGTTAGTGCCCAAACTCAAATGCTCTGAGAAGGTGATGTAAGGTCACATCTACATGACCTTGAGTTAGGCTACAGTGTCTTCAGTATGACACCAAAGCACAAGCAACAAAAGAAAACTGTACTTCATCAAAACATAAACTTTTGTGCTTCAAGAGACACTGTCCAGCTGGGCTCAGTGGCACACACCTGTCATCCCAGCGGCTAGGGAGGCTGAGGCAGGAAGATCGCGAGTTGAAAGCCAGCCTCAGCAAAACCAAGGCACTAAGCAACTCAGGGAGACCCTGTCTCTAAATAAAATACAAAATAGGTCTGGGGATGGGGCTCAGTGGTCAAGAGCCCCTGAGTTCAATCCCTGGTACCAAAGAAAAAAAAAAAAAAAGAGACTGTCCAGAAAGTGAAACCATAGAATGGGAGGAGATATTTGCAAACATATTTCTGATGAGGGACTCACATCTAGATCATATAAAGAACACTTACAACTCAACAGTAAAAAGAGAAACGGCCCATTAAAAAGAAGCTGGGTGCAGTGGTGCCTGCCTGTAATCCCAGTGGCTTGGGAGGCTGGGGCAGGAGGATGGCCAGTTCTAGGTCAGCCTCAGCATCTAAGCAAGACCCTGTCTCTAAATGAAATATAAAAAGGGCTAGGGGGCTGGGGATGTGGCTCAAGCGGTAGCGCGCTCACCTGGCATGCGTGCGGCCCGGGTTCGATCCTCACACCACATACAAACAAAGATGTTGTATCCGCTGATAACTAAAAAATAAAATAAATATATAAAAAAAGAGGATATTTCTACTTTATAAAAAATAAAAAATAAAAATAAATAAAAATAAAAAGGGCTGGGGATGTGACTCAGTGGTTAAGACCCCTACTACCTAAAAAAAAAAAAAAAAAAGAAGGAAAGCACAACGAGAAGCCTATCACAATCAATAGGATGACTGTCCCCCAAAAGGTGGGAAATGGGTGTTGGGGAGGACGTGGGGAGACTGGAGCCCTCTGGTGGGAGTGTTGGGTGGTGCAGGCACTTGGGAAACAGCCTGACAGTTTCCTGTTGAAGATGATGTAGCAGCTCCTGGGTATGAACCCAACAGAATCGAAAACCTGTTCCAACACACACTTAGGTCATGCTCGGGCACATGAGTCACTACACCCAGAGGAAATGACCCAGATGCCCATCAGCAGGGAGCGGAGAGCGGACGGTGGTGTGCGTGCAACGGGACGCCACCCGGCCATGAGAAGCAGGCACACAGGTGCCCCCGGGAACCTGGGGAGCCTTAAAAACACGCTCGATGTGTCATCCTAAGGAAAAGGGACAGTGAAACCCCTCCCCATGTCCTTCAAGACCCGGGGGCGGGGGGGGGGGACGGAGGTGCTGCCGCCAGCCTGTCGCCCCTGCACTCTCCTCAGCAGCTCTGATCTCTTGTTAGCTTTCCCCCAAAGCCACGTCTCCTGGGCTGTCTTCAGGCACTTTTCTTGGTCTGTCAGCAACCTGCCCCCACCTCCCTGGCACAACCTGGCTGTGGATGAGACACTTGGGGACAGAGTTTCAGTACAGAAAGAAGGAGGTAATTCTGGAGATGGATGGAGGTGATGGTTGCCCAACAGCGTGAGTCTACTCAATGCCACTGAGCTGTACACTGCAAAATGACTAAAAAAGCAGGTGCACATGGTGGATGGTGAACCCACATGCTAAATGAAAGGAGCCAGACCCAAAAGGCCACTTTTTTTGGTCCCGGGGATTGAACTCAGGGGTACTTGGCCACTGAGCCACATCCCCAGCCCTAGTTTGTATTTTATTTAGAGACAGGTCTCACTGCGTTGCTCAGAGCCTCGATAAGTTGCTGAGGCTGGCTTTGAACTCATCATCCTCCTGTCTCAGCCTCCTGAGCTGCTGGGATGGAGTGCCCAAGCCCCAAAGGCCACTTTTGAGTTCATTTATAGGAAATGTCCAGAAGAGGCCAATCCGTAGAAACCAAAAGTAAATCAGTGATTACCTCGGGCTGAGAGGAAATAAGGAGTCACTACTGATGGATGTGGATTGGCGGGGTGAGAATGTTCTAGAATGAGTGATGATGGTCATCAACTTTGTGGATCTAGTTAAGCCCACTGATACCCACTGTAAATTCATGAAATATTAATTCACTGAAAAATTGTGAATTTTCTGGTATGTGAACCATAGAAATAAAAAATACAGAGTATATAGTTCTAAAGCTGTATTTGAAGGTGTGGTCCAATCCGGGCAGTTAAACAGAAGCACCATATTTACCCTAACCAAGCTTCAGGCCAGCAGAACACGTGGAAACCTCCATCTCCCTGAGATTCTGGTGATAATTTTTTGTCCTTCCATATCAAAATCTATTTTGTAAGTGTCGCAGCTTGGAGGCCGAGCCACATGAAGGCATTTTGTACAATCCTTATGAAAGGCCCAGATTGGCTGCTGTTGGCTTAGCCTCACCTTCAGAATCCACGGCTGATGTTTTATACTTCTGAGAGCTTCCAGAACAATGCCAGAGAGATTTTCTGGACCCTCCTTTGATTGTTTTCAATTCCATTACCTCTTGTCCTCGTGAATTAGTGTGACAGTCTTGTTGTCCCTTATTATTACGGCTCTGACCTTTCAGGGAAATGTGATTTTCAAATTGGAGGTGATCCAAAGATGGGGCCAGGAAGACATTCTCGAGAGCAGGGCAGCTCTTCAGAGGCAATGGGGGCTCAGCGTTTGGGTCTTGGATCCTCTCAGTATTCAAAGGGTGGTCCACAGGCCAACAGCAGACTGTCAGCTGCAAGTGCGTTAGAAATGCAGCATTTTGGCTGAGGGTGTGGCACAGTGGTAGGGAGCTTGCCCAGCATGCAGGAGGCCCTGGGTTCAATCCTCACCACTGCAAAAAGAAAAAGAAATGCAGAATCAGAATTTTGGGCTTTCCCCTGCAAATCTACTCAATCAATAATTCCAGCTACTTGGGAGGCTGAGGCAAGGGATCAGGAATTCAAGGCCAGCCTGAGTCATTTAATAAGACTCTGCCTCAAACATTTTGTAAAGGGCTGGGGATGTAGCTCAGTGGTAGAGTGTTTACCCAGCCTGCCATGAGGCCCTGGGTTCAATTCCCAGTATGACCCCCCCCCCCCAAAAAAAAGGAGAAGAAGAATCTGAATCTGCATTTTAGCAAGATTTAGTGGTTTTATAATGTGGAAACAACTGGTGGAACTTAATTTCCCTGTGTTTGGGCTGTACTCAGTGACTTGTTTTAACAAACAGAGCATGTTAAATATGATGGGATTGTGACTTCTAAGGTATCTTAGTTGGTTTGTGTCACTATAACAGAATACCTGAGGTCAAATACTTCATAAAGAAAAGAGGTTTATTTGGTTCATAATTCTGGTAACTGGAGGGTCCAAACCACATAGTGCCAGCATCTGGCTGTGTCACAACATGGCACAGAAGGTGCAAGAGAGCTCACCTGCTCTCATAGGAACTCATCTACTCCCTGGAGACTTCGCATTAATGTGTTCATGAGGGTAGTTGTGACAATCACCTAACCACCTCCCGTAGGCCCCACCTTTTAAAATCTCACCACCTCGGAACATCTCAAGAGTGGGACCGACCTTCCAGTTCTTGAACCTTTGAGGGACAGACCGAATCCAAACCTTGCTACAGTGCTAAGTCATAAAAGGTACTGCAGCTTCGGTCTTCCTGGGACCACTCACTCTGGGGGAAGCCAGCGGTCACATCCTGAGGACACCGGACGGTTCATATGTGATGAGGCTCCTGTAGCCTGGCACTGAAGCCGCCTGCCAACAGCCACGCAGGTCCCCATCCTGGAAGTGGGTCCTTCAGTACCAGCCGAGCCATCGGATGACTGCAGCCCCATGACAGACCCTCAGTCTGAATCACCTGCCAAGTCGCTGCTTAATTCCTGACCCGCAGCAACTGTTAGATAATAAATGTTTGTTCTTTGCAGCTGCCAAGTTCTGGCGTGATTTCTTATGCAGCCATAAATAACCACTAGGCAGTATTTCCAAGTGATTTGGAAGCATATTAAAAAGGTGTTTTTTTTTTTTTTTTTAATTTTTTTTGTGTGTGTGCAGTACTGAGGGTGGAGCTCAGGGGTGCTCTGCCACGGAGTCACATCCCCAGCCCCTTTTCATTTTTTATTTTGAGATAAGGTCTCCCGAAGTTGAAGTTGATCAGGCTGGCCTCAAACTTGCCGTCCTCCTGCCTCAGCCTCCCCAGCAGTTGGGGATTAGAGGTATGTGCCACCACACCTGGCACCCATCACAGTCTGAGCAGCACTGCAGGAGATCAGAGTCTCCTAGGAGACCTCCTCAGTCATGTTTGTGTCAGGGCTCCAGGGCTTAGCATGGGGCCTGATATACGGGATTTTTGTTGGACTGGATGCAAAGTTAAATTCCCCTGTTCTTAAAGAAGCAAACTCTCTTTGTCATAAACAATGCATGTAAGCAAATGGCTAAATACCCTAGTATTCTTAAAGGGTATTTAGAGTCACAAATCCCCCAGTAGATTGATTATTGATTAAGAGCAAACTCTGAGACTTGACTTTGTGATCACCTTATAGCAATCTGCCACACAGGTTGCTTCTTTCACTTCCAAAAGTGGCACTTACTTGCCTCAACGTTAAATATAAACCACATATAGGTCCTGTCTGTCTGTCTATCTATCTGTCTCTCCTCCCCTTCCAAACTTTTATCCGAAGTAATCACCATTAATAATCCACCGTTTCTCTCCAGACTTTTTTCAAAACCTTTGATCACTTGAGTTTGTATTACTCATTCGCTGATTTTCATCTCTCGTCTCCAAGTCCATCCCAGAGCCCTTCGCCTGTCCCGTTCCTCTCCCAGCGGCCACGGCCACGGCCACGGCCACCTGCAGACTGGCTCCTTGGCTTCGCGTTGGGAGATGGGGAGGCGCCTCGGGCCCTCCTCGGTGCTGTGGGGCAGCCCTGCCCGCTGCGCCTGACCGCGACAGGTCCCTTGATCCTCTGGCCCAGGAAGGCCTGGGGAGGGACGGTGACGCCGGTGTCCCCCAGAGGGCGCCCGCGCCCCGCGAGCCGAGTCCTGCGTGGGATGGCGGCCAGCCCCCCGGGCCCGCGGGACAACGCCCGGCGGGGTGCCTCGATAGCCTGGCCCCAGCGACCGCACCCCGTCATCTCCGCCGCTAAACCGGAGGCCCCGAGTGTCACGCCTGTGCACTGCGGGGTGCAGAGGCCCCGCTGGCCCTTCCTGCCCTGGCTGACCACCTGGCTTGGGTGTCCTTTTCGGAATGGATGCATTTGCTTTTTCAGAAAAGGGAGAGAAGTGAAAACGCAGGCGAGGCCCGACAGGCCCTGTCCAGGGGTGGCACCTGGAGGAAGGGCTGGAGCGTCACACGCCGCCTGGGGACAGCGCCCCCCAGACGCTCCTCCCCATCCGCGGGCTCCGCCCTTCTAGATGGGGACCTGGGGCGTCGCGAGGCCTCGCCTGCAGGAGAAGCCACCGCATCTCCTCGCCCACCCCTTTCCTTTCCCGTGGCGCTTGGGCTGGGGTTGCGTTCGTGCGCCCCCCCACCCCCCACCCCCGCCGCATGTCCCCGAGCTGGCCGCGGGCTGCCCCAGCACCTGGGGCTTTGCAGGCTCCCGGCAGCACTTTGATCAGTTAATTGAAGCGAAAAGAAGATGAGGACCCATCAAATAGAATAGTCACCAGAGTCAGGACCAAGCCTCCTGCTCTCCATAGGGTCGCACCTGGAAACTTCTGGATCAAAGAATGAAGTGGGAAAGGAGACTCCACCTCGGGTGTGTGTGTGTGTGTGTGTGTGTGTGTGTGTGTGTGTGTGTCCGTCCGTCCTTCAGTCCTCCTGGCCATCTGCAACCAAATCCAAACCAGCATGACCAAGCCTGGCAAAAGTTCACCCCATAACCCTGTCTCCACCTTCCTCCCCTGAAATGCTTTTTATTTATTGCTACTGAGTTTTTGTTTGGTTGTTTGGTGGGTTTTGAGAATTTCTCCATTCTTCATGGTACTCCCTTCAGAAAAGAAAAAAAAAAAAAAATCCAGTGATCTAATTCTGTCTTTGCAGAGTTAGGACTTTCAGATGCTCATCCTGGGGTTTTCACCGAGCACACACATCAGAATAAGCTCTTGAGACTAAACAACAACTCTACAGACACTTGGGATCCACCGACTGAGGCAGAAGCTGCAAGCCCGGGCCTCGGGCCTCGGGGATGGATACATTGGAGCTGCTCTGGCTGCAGCTCTGCCAAGAAGGCGTGGTTTAATGCCCCCAAAGCTCCACCCCACCATGGACGCATTTCCTTGGCATTGACAGGTGACTTTCCTGCATGGGTGCAGGATTCCCATTCAGTCCCACTTTTCCTGAGCTGTTTTCTGCTGAGATGGGACCTATTTTTCTAATTTTCCCTGGCCCCTTCAGGGAAGCACGTTCCTGACCAAATTGCCTTTTCCAGGCGGAAACAATGGCCCACAGCCATGCTCCTGTTCTGCACGGGGAACAGCTTTTGTGTGGTATTTTCCATGCCTAACCTCCAAGCAGCTGTATTGCAACAATAAAATATATATATATATTGTGTGAAGATGCCACCTGTCGTGCTTGCTTGGTGATGCTCAGGGTGTGCAGGTGTGTGTTTAAATAAGGCCACGTGGGCATTAAAAGAATAGTTATCTAAGTTATTTATTTGACTGCTTTAAACCGTATACATTGTGGCTATGGAAGAAAACAATTTTCAAACATGAATTTATATTTCACCTAGAAGAGAACAAAACATTTCACTGTTGTTTCTGATAGGAACTTATTCGTTTTGCAAAAAGAAAGAGGCATCTAGCTTGAAACTTTAGGTATGGCTTGATGCAGGATCTAAAACCAAACACTTCCTCTCTCTCTCTCTCTCTCTCTCTCTCTCTCTCTCTCTCTGTCTCTCCAATCCACCCCCATTCTATGGAGCTGGTATTAGGCTCATAATACCTCTCCATAGCCCTCATACATGGCCACAAAATGACCATAGCATTTCCGAAGGGGACCTCCTATCACCCCTCCACCCATCGGAAGGGCGAGGGTCTCTTCCTCTGGCTTTTGCAGGAGAGGGAAGTCTTGACTTTCCCAGGATCCTCCAACGAACACTCCTCCCCACCTCTGATCTCCTTTTCCCAATCAGGTGACATTTCTGACCCTGGACCCATCACTAATGTCTGAGGATTCTGGTGCCCTCATTGGCCAGACCTGGTCACAGGGTTACTCCCACAGCAGTTGCTGGAAACTACCCCACCCAAGGCACTCGGGAGAGAGTAGGGTAAAGGCGGTTCTTGCAAAGGAAGCCAGAGTCCTGTCACCAGGAGAAGGAAGAAGAAATGCTTGGGAAGAGGAGAAAAGGCCAGATGACCCCTGCGTCCTGAGGTGATGGAAATAGACCCCCAGTGGATGTTAACGGGGCAGTGAATCAGGCTGAGCTGGTGTGGGGAGGTGAAGCCCACTGGGGACAGTAATCTGGCAACCTCTCCAGAGCGGATGGAGAGCTGGCTTGAGCTCTCTGGTGACTGAGAAGCCACACAGCATAATGCCTACACCACCTGGGTTGAGTCCTTTCTCAGTGTCACGCAGCTTCTCTGAGCCTTTAATGTCTCTCCTTATAAAATAATAGCATCTGGGTTGTCGTGGATGAAACTTGAAAATAATGTGCTAAGTGAAACAAGCCAGTCACAACGGGCCACATCATAAGATTCCAAATACATGAAATGTCCGGAATATGCAAATCTTTTATTCTATTTTTTTTTTGTAGATGTAGATGGACAGAATGCCTTTATTTTATTTGCTTATTTTTTTTGTGGTGCTAAGGATCGAACCAGTGTCTCACCCATGCTAGGCAAGTGCTCTGCCACTGACCCCAGCCCCAGCCCCAGCCCCCAGAATATGAAATCTTTAGGGACAGGAAGTAGATTAGTACTGCCTGGGCTGGGGCATGGGGCTTCTTTTGAGGGTAGTGAAAATGTTCTAAAATGGACTTTGGTGATGGTGCCCAATTCTGTAAAAACACCAAAACCCATCAAATTGTACACCTTCACTCAGTAAATTGGGTAACATGTGAGTTATAGCTCAATAAAAATTTCAAAGAAGTTAATATGTCAAGCGATTTGATGGGCACCTGGTACATGCCCTCTGTTTGCTCCCTGCAGGTCACAGCACTTCCTTCTGCTGCGAGTTCTTGGGGACCTCACTGTCCTTTAGCCTGAAGTGATCCCCATCTTGCTCTCACCTTTCCAAATAGTCCCATGGTTAAATTCCCTTCAAGTGTTCCCTTTTGGGTCTCTCTCTCTCTCTCTCTCTCTCTCTCTCTCTCTCCCTCCCACCCTCTCAAATTCTGATTATACAGAAAGCAACTCTTCAATGGAAGAACTTGGCATAGGTATGTGTCAACTTGACTGGGCCACAGGGTGCCCAGATATTTGGTAAACATTATGGGAATGCCTGGGAAGGTGTTTCTGGACAGGATCAACCAACTTAAATTGTGACTTAAGTAAAGCAGATGGCCCTTCCTAAGGCAGAGGGGCTCCTCCAATCAGTTGAAGACCCGAGTAGAGCAAAAAAGGCTGAAAAAAAAGGAAGCTCCTCTTGACTCACTGCCTGTGAGCCGGGACATATCTTTTCTGGCCTTCAGACTCAAGTGATTAGCTTTTCTTAGGTCTTAAGCCAGGCTTTCAGGAGCAACTTGACTCTGGTGGAGACACTGCACCATAAACCCATTATAAGTAGAAGACAGAAGTTGAACACATGAGTACACCTCACCTACTGGTCACCCCAATGCCTCACCTACTGGTCACCCCAATGCCTCACCTACTGGTCACCCTAGCTTAGCGACAGAGCAAGCCGGAGCATCTCAGGTGTTTCCATTCATGAACTTGTGGCTGCTGGGAGCTCAGCTTGCTGCCTGTGCTCAACTTCATAAGAGAACATTGCACCACACACGAATAACCCAGAAAGAGATCCAGGTCTAAAATCCCAAGTGCAGTTTCTGCTGAATGTAAACGGCCTTTGCACTGTTGTGAAGTAGAAAAACTGAAAGTGGAACCACCATAATCTGGGGGCCATCTGTATGACCTTGGCTCTCCTACTTTTTATTTTGGGGACTCACACAGGAACTGTAGCTCCACCCTCATGGGCCCTGGCTTGTTGGCTGCAGAGCTGGGGCTTTCTCAGACTCCAGAATTGTGTGAACCAATTCCTTATAACCTATCTATCTATCCACTGTTAAGTTTTGGATATGAGGTGTCCCTCAAAATCTGCTGTGTGGACGCGGGAATGCTCAGTGGTGAAATGACTGGATTGTGAGAGCTGCGACCTAATCACTCCGTCCTGGTTTGGATGGACTGGTGCTAACTGTAGGCAGAAGGGCTATGACTAAAGAAGGTGGATCCCCGAGGGTGGGCCCTGGAAGGGCTCATCTTCCCTGTGGTCCCACCCTCTCTTGGCCACGCCCTCCCGCCATGATGTTCTGCTCCACCTTGGGTCCAGAGCAGTGAACGTGACCGACCATGTACTGAACCTCTGGAACCATGAGACGAAAATAAACTTTTTCTCCTCGAAGTTGTCCTTGTTGGGTATTTTGGTCACCACAGCAAAAAGCTAACTAAGCACAGAAATTGGTACCAAGAAGTGAGGTTGTTGCCATGACTACCCTGACCATGTGGTTCAGAAGCCTTTGGAACTGGTTTATGGAAGGAATTTGGAACACTTTGGAGATGCAGGATGGAGGAGCCCTAGTGTGTTGTGAAGTGGAGCTCAGTGGGCGATTCTGGTGGGAGCTCAGGCTGGAATGCGGATAGGAATGCAGACCGTGCTCATTAAATTTCAGAGAGAGAGGAGGGCGCTCTTGGGAATTGGACGAGAGGCCGCTGGAGCTATTTCCTGAGAGAGAATTTGTCTGCATTTCGCCCATCTCCGACGACTTTGTGCGAGGCTGGATCTGGTGGAGGGAATTTCAAGGCAGCACAGCATTCGGTCAGTGACACGGATTTTTCTGGCAACCTTTAGGCAGGTTTACTGTGAAAGTTGGGAGCAGAAAGTACAGCTGGAGGGTTTTAAAAACTTGCAGTTTGACCAGAAAAGTGCATAAACCTGGGGCTAAGGAAGGCGTGGTTGTTGAAGAGATTACAGTCGCGAAAGAGATGCTCTGTACTTTGCGCAAAGATAATAGGAAAGCGGGCTTGGGGGCATCTCGGGTGTTTCAAAGACCATACTCCCTGGAGGCTTCAGATACAGAAGGGAAAATTACTTAGAGATCTCGAGGGTACCCTCTGGGCACAGGAGGACCCAGGACGAGGTTTCCCCATGTCTAGCCACCCAGGCACCAAGAGACAACTGCAGTCATGATGCCAGGGGCCCCAGATAACTGCATGAGCTGGTTTAGACTCGGTGTTGTTCACATGGTGCTCGGTCCACAAGAATGCAGGCTTTGGGAGTTCAAGGGTCATGGAGGCTTCCACTGAATTTTCAGAGGAAGGCCTTGGAGGCCTGGTGAAGTGTGACAGAGCCAGAGTCCCTGAAGCCTGCCCCCAAGAGGGTGATGAATAAAACTGCCAAGGTGAAGCCGGAGCTGGAATGGAGACCCCAGGGATCAAGAGGTGTCAGTCACGTGGACTGTCTGCTAAGGAAAGCTGCTGGCCTCACAGAGAGCCAGACTAAAGAGAACCCGTGTGCACTACAACCGGCAAGGTCATCCTGGTACAACCAACTGCCCAGGCCCTCTGGACAGGACATCTCACCCCCACGTGACCCAGGGGCTGCATGCAGAGTTTGGGATCTGTTTGCTTGGCTGGGTATTTTGGTCTTGTGTTTGTCCCATCCCGGGTTTTTTTTTTTTTTTTTTTTTTTTTTATCCCCCTCTCCCTCCCTTTTAGAACGGACTCTTTCCTCGGTGCAACTGAACATTGGCTATAGGTCACTTGCTTTTGATCTTTGGGGAGGGGGCTCACAGCCAAGAGCTTGCCTTGAGTCTCAAGTGAGACTAGCCTTGGACTTTCTGGGCGGGGCTGGGGCTGGTCAGACTGTGGGACTCTTGGAGATGAGCGAAGTGCATGTCGCCCTGTGAGAGGAACATGATTTGGAGTGGGAGTCGGGGGCAGGACGTTATGATTTGGATAGGATGTGCTGCCCCAAGGTCCTGTGTGGATGCAGGAATGTTCAGAGGCGACATGGGTGGATTTGGGGAACTGTGGCCCAATCAATCCAACATCCTAGTCTGCGTGGTAACTGGGGGGGTAACTGCAGGCGGAAGGGGTGAGGCTGAGGAAGTGGCTCACTGGGGGGTGGGCCCTGGGAGGGTCTGGCTTCCTGGTGGTCTCTTGGCTCCCTGGCTGCCATGAAGGGGGAAGCTCTCCTACGCCAGGCCCTTCTGCCAGAATGTTCTGCCCCACCTCGGCCCAGAGCAATGGCCTTGGGCAACCATGACTAAACCTCTGGGGCTGTGAGCCCAGCAAACTTTTCCTCCTCCAAGTCCTTCTTATGGGGCATTTTGGTCACAGTGATGAGAGGCTGACTCACACACGGTCTCCCATTGGTTCCATTCCCCTGGAGAACCTTAATACAGGCCCTAAAGGGAGCATGAGTCAGTGCTGAGCTCCAGGCTGAACGACCAGGAAAACCATCCAAATGCAGGACAGGAGAAGAGGAAGTCAAAGGAAGTGACTGGCTTTGGGAAGAAATTTGTTTTTTGAAGCACACAAGCACTTATTTGGCATCTACTCTGTGCTGAACCGAGTTCTAGCCACAGTGGTGCACTCCTGTAGTCTCAGCTCATCATTTGAGCCCAGGGATTGGAGACCACCCTGGGCAACATGGGGAGGAGACTCTGTCCAAAAAAAGAAAGGAGTTTCAGTCCCGGGGGGGATTAAAATACCCACCCAGTTGCCTAGATTAGAGGCCAAAATTGATCCTTGACTCTTTCTTTAGCCTCACCCTCAACATGAGTAAATCTTAAAACTTATAATTTTCCTCCTCGAGTTGGTTTTAAATCCATCTCTTGGCAGGTAGGGAGGACTTGGAAGAATCATCCTCAACCCACAGGAACCACCCATCCCTCCTCCCTTTCCAACGGCTGCCATTTTGTCATGACTTCACACACGTGCCAGAGGATCATGAAAATGTCTGCATTGGGTGGAGATTCATGGCATGTAAGATTAAAACATAGAATGTTGTTGGTATTGGTCAAAGAATACGGACAGAAAATAGGCTTCCCATCTCCGTACGTTATGCTCTGGATATGAGGTGCCCCTGAGAGGCTCATGTGTGAGGCAATGCAGGACCGGTCACAGGGGAAGAGATTGGACTGTGAGGGCTGCAGCCTAATCAGTGGATTAACCCATTTGGTGGATTACACATGCCTGTAATCCCAGCGGCTCGGGAGGCTGAGGCAGGAGGATCTCAAGTTCAAAGCCAGCCTCAGCAAAAGCAAGGTGCTAAGGAACACAGTGAGACCCTGTCTCTAAATAAAATATGAAATAGGGCTGGGGATTTGGCCCAGTGATCGAGTGCCCCTGAGTTCAATCCCTAGTACCCCCACACACAAAAAAAAAAAAAAAAAGAAAAGGAAGAGGGCAGCTTGAACCACGCCCACCTCCTATGCCTCTTGGAGCACGGTACACCTCCGCCCGTTTCCATGGGAGCCAGGAGAGGCGCTCAGACTGTCCAACCATCTTGGCTGGACTGTGGTGGTGGGTTGTCCTTCTGCGGGGCAAGAGTCCAGGGGCGGGAGTCCTGGCCCCACTTTCCCACTTCCTTCTTTTAGCATGTTGAGATGGGGAGGAAGAAACCACTGCGTTATTTGGAAGTTTTATGAGGTTAAACGTAAAATTAGAACCCCTGCCGTCTTCTCTGCCCTTCCTTGGCCCCTTCTCCATTATCTGCCACCATCATCTTCTTCTGGAAGCCAGAGCCTCCAAGCTGGGCTCCATGCAGCTGGGTCACCTCCCTCTACTCTACAACTCAATGTGCTCACGTGTCAATGTTCTGGTCAGTGAAACAGAAGCACAAGTTCTTAGGTGGAGCTTCCAGAAAAGCTCTGTAGAAATGGGGCAGGCAGCTGACGCAGCTCTTTTTTGTCTTCCCCCAACGGTTGCTTCCAGCCTGGGGTGTGGATATGATGGCTGGAACTCCAGGAGCCATTAGGTACCATGGGGCATGGTTGAGGCTGAAAGCCCTCTGCTGATGGCAACCCAGAAAGATAGAAAAATTCTGAGTCCCTTGTGACCATGGCACCAGTCCACCAGTCTCTGACTTGTTTAAGGTGCTGCTTTTCTGGTCTCTCTTGCTTGCAGCCAATGGTATCAGTCCAGGTTTATATATTTGATTACATGATGTCAAATCTCAGGGTAGACTTCATTTTCTCTAGGAGGCTTTCTCCGATCTCAACTCCCTGATGTCCAGACATTCCATATCACAAACCTGATCACATTGCACAGCAATGACCTGCCCCCTGCCTCCATACCCTGGGAGGTCAGACCTGTCTGACCTGTTTATCAGCCTAGCCCCAGCAAGCAAACCCTTCCGGGCACTTAATAAACATCTGCTGGATGAATGAATGAATGAATCAATGCTAATGAAGACACTTTCCGCTCCCAGGAAGCTCCACATTTGGATTTCTGCTACAGAGGGGTAGGTGTGGGGAAATGACTCCGAGACCCAGAAGGCAGAAATGACCCCAATATCCCAGCTCATTCCTGACCCGCCACGGGCTTCTCCCCTTGGAGATTCACCACGTGTGCGTGGTGTCCACCTGCGCAGAGGACCAGGGTGCACCATGGACAAAGGAAGGGTCTGCAGGTCTCCCTAAGTGGCTGAGGCTGGCCTTGAACTTGCGAACCTCCTGCCTCAGCCTCCCAAGCTCCTGGGATGACAGGCGTGAGGCCCGCAGGTTAAATCCAGGTGGCCTGCTTTTACAAATAAAGTTTTGTTGGAACCTGGCTGAGCCCATTTCTTCACCCACGTATGGAAGCTTTGCTGCTGCAACGGCAGAGTCCCATAACTGTGGCCCACGGGGCCTAAAATGTTCACTCTCTGCCCTTCACACAAAACACGGACACCCCTGGTCTAAGCCTTGCCCTCTTTATCTCTACAATGGGCTATAAAAACACGACTTGCTTTGTAGCAAACCTAAGCAGGACAACACCCTCCAGAAACATCGTAATTATTATGATTTTCCCCACGAATCTCACTCCCCTTTTCCTCCACTAGAAACTTTCCTGAGGCCCGTTAGCCACTGCGAGTCTTCTGCAAACCAAGTAAATTGCTTTAGATACTGAAGATTGGCTCCAAATCTAAGTAAATCGACAGGGTGGGGGGCAGGGCACATTAATATTCATTAAGCGCCTACTGGGTGCCAAGTATGGGGATAGGTGTCTTTCACATATTATCTCCTCACTTAATCCTTATTACCCAGGGGAGCTGAAGGCTGGAGAGAAGGCATGAGTAGCTCTCGGCCCCCGTTAGCCCGCAGCGGAGTTGGAATTCAGGCCCAGCTCTGCTCAACTCCAAAACGTGTGCTCATTCCACTCCACAAGCGCCCACGGGCCTGCGTCCACTACACGGGGAGCTCTGGGGCCCCTGCACGTGCACCCACCCTGTGGTTTGCCCAGGTCCTGGTTTACGCCTGTTGTCCTCACTCGACTCTCCCGGGCAACTCTCCCTCTCGGTGTCTGCGTTTGGGCGAGACGGTAGGATTCCCACCTGTCACTTAAAGCCTGCACCTGAGAGCTGAGAGCGTTCTGTGTCTCCCAAGTGTCTTCCAAGTGTCCAGAGCAGAGCATGGCGCGTAGTAGGTGGGCATGCCAGATGAACACTAGGGTGGGCATCTTTTAAGGTTTGGGTAGGTGTCCCCAAAGTCCATGCATTAGACTGAGTCTCCAGCCTGTGGCACGCTGGAAAGTTCTGGAACATTTAGGAGGTGAGGCCTAGTGGGAAGTCTTTCAGTAGTCGAGGCCGTGCCCTTGCAAACAGTATTGGAACCACATTCCCTTCCTCCTGCTCTCTTTGGCTTCTTGGCCCTGAGGTAAATGGTTTTATTCCACACTCCCTGTCCCCACCCCACTCTTCATCATGCTTTACTGACTCACCACAGGGCCAAAAGGAGTGGGGCCACTGACCAAGAACTCAAACCTCAAAACTGTGAGCCAAAGTTAGCCTTTTGACTTTATAAGTTTATTATCTCAGGTATTTTGTTACAGTAATTGAAAGCTGACTAACATTGCCTCTGAAAGGAGGCTGGGTATTGCAGCTGTCCTTCACACAGGGTCAGAAATGAAACCCATCAAATCAAACCCCAGGTGGCTTTGCCCAAGAAAAAGACAGATTATGTGCCTGGTGCAGCTCTGATGCAAGAGCAGGGCTGCTAATCTATCCCTTTTATGCACACAGTATGTCATGGGCCACTTATAGCTGCAAAAGAAAGCCTGACCTTTGGTGAGGGCTTTCAAAGGAGAGCTAAATTCACTTCTTCTTTCCTCACAATGTGCCGTCAACAAAGGAGGAAAACTGAAGGACTTCTGTGTTCAAGTGCAAGCTACACAAAGGAGACTTGGCATTTGTCAGGCTGATGGTCAGAGCACAGAGAGACAAATCAGATGCTTAGACCAGGGGCAGGTAAGAAGCTGACAGTGTGGCTGTCAGCAGAGGGTCACCTTGTTCACGCTGACCCTGCAGCATCATCAGGGAGGTGGTCTCTAAAGCCCAAGGGCTCTGGGAGTGAGGAGTCCAGGATCATGGGTGACTTTAGGTTTGGAGGATTAGGAAATCACATCTAGATCTGTGAAAGGATCCCGTGGTTAAAGGGTGTTACACTCTCCAACAAGAGCCTTTGGAATTCTGTTTGACTCAAAGGAAACTGGAGGCTTCAGAGCAAGAGAGAGACCTGCTCATTCTGTCCATGTCTCTAGTGTGGGCATGGGGTAGAGCACACCTGTAATCCCAGCGGCTGGGGAGGCTGAGGCAGGAGGATCACCAGTTCAAAGCCAGCCTCAGTAAAAGCGAGGCACAAAGCAACCCAGTGAGACCCTGACTCTAAATAAAATACAAAATAGGGCTGGGGATGGGGCTCAGTGGTTGAGTGCCCCTGAGTTCAATCCCTGGTACCCCAACCATAAAAAAAGAGAGGGAGACTCGAAGTTGGCAAGTATGGTAAAAGCCACATATTGCCAAAGATGTGCTTCAAATGACCCCTTAAGTTCCTTAGAAAGCACCCAGCTGTGCTGCCTCTCCGGAGCACCTAGGTTGCTTGCTCCCAGGGCTGGAACACATCACTAAATTTCTCTAGTGGAGCTCTTAGGACCCTGTTGAAGGAAAATAGAAATCTCTAAACAGTAGTCACTGCATTGGTCAGTTTTCCTTTACATAACCAAATGCCTGAGATAATCAGCTTAGAAAGACAAAAGGTTTATATAGCTCATAGTTTTCTCTCCATGATTGATTGGCCCCGTTGCTTTGGGCCTGTGATGGCATATCATGACCAGAGGGTGGGGGGGGCGGGGAAGCAGAGCCACTCCCTGCATGGCCAGGAAGCGAAAAATTAATTCATTAGCTATTAAAAGAGAGGGAGAGAATGAGACAGATGCTCCCTCACTTAACAATGGTCTGACTTATCAGGGTTTAACATTATAATGGTGTAAAAGCAACACGCCTTCAGTGGAAACCGTACTCAGAGTTTTGAACACTGATCTTTTCCTGGGCTTTTAATAGGAGACAAAGGACCATTCTACTGTGTATGGTGCAGAATCAATAAATTACCCCAGTGTGTCAACACTTTGTTATAAAATACGATTTGCCGTAGAGGATTTGGCCCAACTGAAGGCCGACGTAATGCTGAGCACTTTTAAGGTAGGCCAGGCCACGCTCTGGTGTTGGTAGGTTAGGTGTATTAAATGTTTTTGGCTTATAATATTTTCCATTTTTCAGGACGTACCCCACTGTAAGCTGCAGAACACCTGCACCCCAGACCCTCACAGCTTCCTCCCATTTCCATATGCTCTGTTTTCCTTTCCAACACTTTCTCCTGAAAGGTGTGGGAGCTACAGATACTTGTAAACTTTGTGACTAGAATTGGGGCCAAGATGTCTCTGTTTGATCCTAACAGGAAAACTGCAAATGGTAGAGACCTGGAGAGATTAAGACAACCCCCTTCCCCCCAAAAAATGATGGATATTCCTACCCCAGGCACCATTTCCAGGCCAAGGGTTCCAATAGACCTATTTCTTCTTCTTCTTTATTCTCATTACTTTGCGGTGCTAGGGATCAAGTCCAGCCCCTTGAACATGCAAGGCAAGCGTTCCACCTCCAAGCCTCGCCCCAGCCCAATCTGTTCATTATGAACTCAGCAAATTCTAACTTTCCTGGTGTCTTTTCTGAGTTGCTGCAGCCTTAGTCCAACTCTGTCCAGGTCAAAGTGGACGCTGGTGTGAAGCTGGGCATGAGCGCTGTCTTCCTCGCCAACCCGCTGTGGGACAGTAAGAGGTAGGCCCAAGAGTTCAATGACATTCCAAGGACAATGTCCAGTTATGGAGATCAGCTGCTGCAACGAATCCAGGGCTGGGCTTTGGGGTGCCCTGGGAATCTGGGGAAGGGGCCCCAAAAGAGGAGGGGCCCCAGTCTTCTGAAGGCTCAGCTGGGGTGGAGCAGCTGCTTCAGGTGGCTCACCACACCCCAGGCAGCTGAGCACTGGCCACTGGCAGGAGGCCTCAGTTCCTCACCTGAGTCTCTCCTCGGGCTACTTGAGTTTCCTTCCAACATGGCCGCTGGCTGCTCCCAGAGTCAGCTATCAGAAGCAGTGATTTCCTAATATTGTGGTAAAATCACATCAGATGCTAATCTATTTATCTATTTATTCATTTATTTACTTTTTTTTCTTTTTTTGGTGATGCTGGGATTGAACCCCGGGCTCACATCTGTTAGGCAAGTGCTCTACCACTGAGTCCCAACTCCAGCCCCATAGATTTAAGTCATAGTCATGCATAGCTTAATGACAGAGATATATTTTTAAAAATGCAAAGTCAGGTGACAATGTCGTTGTGTGAATGTCACAGAATGTCATTACACAAACTGAGATAGCTATGATGCCACCAGGTGATGTGAACTTACAGGACCACTGTCAGGTATGCAGTTATTTACCAAGATCTCATCACTTGGCCCATACCATATTGGGATTCAGCCTTGGGGTGAGGAGAGAGTGCTATGAACGGGCTGGGTGGTCTCATTCGTCCCTTTACTCAATGAGCTGGCCTGCATTGTCACACACGGTGAGCATCCTGATATACTGAGTGCTTAAGGATATAATTTTCATCTGTATTGTGTTGCTGTCATAAAACACCTGATGCTGGAAAATATATAAAGATAAAACGTGTATTTAGCTCCCAGTTGTGGAAATCTAAGAGCATGGTGACAGCATCTGCTTGGCTTCGGTGAGGGCTGATGACAGATGGAATCATAAGCTGGAAACGCATGCAGAAGAGAGGGGAGAGGTCACACAGGAAGACAGGAAGCCAGAGCCTGGGAAGGGGCAGGCTTGCTCTCTTTTATAGCAGTCTCCTCTCAAGGGAAGTAATCCTCTCCTACCACACCCGACCCATCCCCCAGAGACAAGCACTAATCCATTCCCAAGGCTGGAGCCCCCCCCCCACTTAATTATCATCCACTAGGCTCCGCCTTTTAAAGTCCCACTACCTCACAATGCTGCAGTAGAGGCCCAGCCTCTGGCACATTACCCGTGGGGCCCACAGTCAAACTGGACCTAACCCCAGCAGGTCGGTGCCAACCCCACAGCTTGGCTCCTGGGCTTCACCAGATGCCTGAACAATGAAACTTGGGTTTTGATGCTGGGGAAAAATGTGCCTGCCACAGTCCATGAGACAGAATACCAGTTTCCAGCACCTTTCTTGGAGCAGGTCAGGTGTATTTTTTTTCCTTCTGACATCACATTTAAATCCTCCCCCAAACATACAGAGAAATTGAAAATATCGTAAAGGAAGCACTGCCTAGGTTTCACCACTCAGGTTTCGATTAACTGACTTCATCTTATATCATCCTGTTTCTCTCTCTCTCTACTCTTCATCCACCTATTTTTTTTTTTTTTAAATGTAATTCAAAATCGACTGCCGAGGTCAGGGCGCTTCACCCCTAAACACTTCAGCAAGCGCATTGCTCACTAGAATTCAATATGTGTTTATGGGTTTTTGAGGTATAATTCAGACACAGCAAAGTCCACAATCGGAAGTCAAAGGGTTTGAAGAATGTGTGATCCAGACTCCCGGGACGACACAGCGAGGGTCATTGCAACCGAATACAATTTTCTTTTTACTGAGCGTTGGCTTTGAGATGTCCCTGCCCCATAAGATGAGACGGTGAATTGAGCTTTATGAAAAATTATTTTTGTGTGTATTTATTTTTGCCCCAGACAGTAAAATACACCATCACACAGGAGCCCAGAAATTTGGAAAACTGACCTGAAGCAGAGCCAGGGGTGGTAGAAGTGATCAGCCTGAGAGGCAGGGGTTCGAGTCCCAGCTCAGCAACTCTCTGGTTATTTGATCTCAGGCAAAAACAGAGCCCGTCGGCCTCAGTTTCCCTATCTGTAAAATAGGCACTAAGCCAGAACATTCTTCCGAAGTTGGTCTGAGCTGTGAGGATTGAACTAGTTAAATTATATGAGACGCCTAATTAGAACATCGCCCGTCCCTGAGTAAGTACTCAGGATGGCTGGCCCTTGTGTCCCCCCACGAGGCCACCAGGGGACAGAGAAGAGGGGCCCTGGTATCTGACACACCAACTCTGTAGACCTGGTTTTCTGGACTCTGTGATTTTAGGTCCCACTCATTCCCGAGCCTCTTTGGCCCTATCTAGCTTCTAGCCAGAAATTTAATGTCGGTCAAAATTCTCCCCATGACATCACCAGACAATGTCAGCGGGAAGTCGGCGTCCAGAAAATGACTCAAACTAGCAGGACCAGAGCAGGTGGGGGATCGGGTCCCCGTCTCTAATGGCACTGAGGTTTGTCCTGTAGACCTCACGGCCTTGCACTCAAGATCACACCCTTCTCTTGGCACTCGATTTCATTACAGCCTCGTGACCTCTCTCCGGGTCCTTCATCTTTGCCAGAACAAAGCCTGCCTTTGACCGATGCTGGTTTCATTTTTCACGACTCTTATAAAGACAGTGTCCCCTAAGAGTGAAGCATTTTCTAGGGAAAGACTCTTAATCAACCCAGGGGACACTTCGGGGGAATTCTGAAATAAGGTTGATTCATTCTTTCACTCAGTCGATCCCTTGAGGATTAGTAATTCAGTGTCTAAAAGACAGACATGGTCCCGACTCTCAAAAATAACTTACAGTATCTTTGGAAAGACAAATATTTAATTAGTAATTGCACAAATAGTTACAACTAATACAGGACTGGTCTGATAACAGCCCACAGAGCAGATACGGTTGGTCTCTTGCTATGGTCAAGGTTGATAATTGTTTCTCAATATTCATTCTCTTTCCTTTTAATGATAATAGAGCCCATTATCATTATACTTGGAATGTAGGGTGATTACTAATTTCCCAACCTCCTTTTCTGTTACTTGTAGCCATGTGACTACATGATGGGATTTATGAAAAGAATTTCCTTGCTCTGAAATAGAGACCCAAGGGACAGACAGCCTCAGCTCTACAGTACCAAGTCTGGTGCCAGGTACATATTCTGATGGATTTTTCAGTGTCTGGATCAATGCCTGGAACCATGGCAGCCATTGTACAACCAGGTGGATGGTAGAGCAGAAAGATGGAAGGAACCAGATGCCACACTTGAGCCATTAGATCAAGCAACCCTGGGACCAAATTGACCTGCAGGCTTCCTGTCATGTAAAGTTGTAACACGTCCTCGTTGTTTAAATTAGGTGATCCCAGGTGTTCTGAGACTTGCAGTCAAGAACATCTAACCAAACAGCGTGATGCATATGTCTTTGGTGACCTGGCTTGTGATTAGCTCTCTAGCCTCATCTCTCAACATTTCTCCCCACATCACACTTTAATTTCTCCAGATTCTAGCCATGAAGGGACTTCTGCATAGGGTGCCCTTCTCCATCCCCTTTTACCTGGAAAATATCAGTTTATCTCCAAGATCAGCTTAGGGGATACCTCCTCCAGGAAACTTTGGGTACCAGACCAGCTTAGAGGTTACGCTGGGTCCATTTGGCTTCACGTCAGTCCTGGGCCTTGGTTACTTGCCTGCTCCTCCACCAGGCTACCCCTGGTGACAGCTCATTCTGTTTGCACATTGAAAAGATTCCGCTCCAACCATCCCTGCCACAGACCAAGAAGGAGTTCCCCTGCAAGGTGCCAACTGACCAGGAGTCTCCCCACACGTGTGCAGACTGGGCTGGAAGTGCAGGAACTCTGGTTTCTCCACAGTGCCCTGTGGGCAAATCAGAACTATGAATGACAGGAGATGGGAAGGAGCCATCAGTTAAATAGGCATATCAGACTTATGAATGACAGGAGATGGGAAGGAGCCATCAGTTAAATTGTGGGTCCCTTTTCTTCTTTGTTTAGAATTTTAGCCTCTTGGAGACAGAGGAACCAGCCCCGTTTTCTGCAAAACTTCTTTGGCTTGTCCCCCAGTCCAAGTTGACACTGGGGTTCTGTTTCCTAGGAACCAGACAGGCCTGCCCACCTCATGCCACTCCCATCCCTGAGTCTGAGTTGCAAGGAAGAGACAGATTCATATGACCTCAGACCCAACAGGAGGATCACGGGAACGCAGGCAGCAGCTACTCACTCGGCCCGGGAGACTGGGAAGGGCGACAGGCACCACAGGAGCTCTGGTGCCCGCACATGGCACAGAGGACTTGTTCTTCTTCCTTCTTCCTCCTCTCCCCTGCCCTGTCTCCATTTCTCTTGCCTCAGAGCTTTTGCCCACTCCGGAGTTTCTCCCTATTCATGACCTTGGCTTCATTCTGAATTCTGCTTCCTCGGGGCTCCTGGGTCCCAGTCAGATTCCCCAGGAGAGAAGATTGGCCTGGGTCACTTAGTTGCCCCCCACTGTTGGGTGGCACGGGTGGTAGAGTGACATGTGACTGGCTTCTCTGGCCCGGCCACTGGAGAGTAAGTGTTTAGAAACCTCTGCATCAGCGTTGACATTGCTGTGACGTCCATAAAAATGTGATGGATGGGTTTGTCTCTCTGAATAGAGGAGAGACCCGTGTGGGCAGCGGGAGCCCGTGAGACACGAGCTGAACAATCATCTCACAAAAACCAAAGTCCAGCACCAGGCCACTTACCGCAGATAGTTTGAAATCTCTGGGGAGTCTGGAGGAAAGGACACCAGGGGACCTTCTGCTCAACAGAGCTCAGCCACCAGGAGAGCTGCTGCCTCAGTCCCCACCATGGGGCTGCTGTGGCCTCAAAGGCACCCCTGCATCTGCCACCAGCCACACTAGCAAAGCGGGTCCCCCGGCAGCTCCTGTCCCTGGACCAGGAAGCGGGCGACTGTGTGTCTTGCTCTCCAGCCCCTGGGACAAGGCTGGAATGACCGGCCAGGGAGTGGGCCACCGTGTCCTGTCACAGACTCAAGACTTCTGCAATCCCAGGGCCAGCATCCTCTTGTCCCCGCTGGTTACCACATGGTCCTGGGCCACAGCATCCTGCATATTTAGTTTCCATCACCCGGAATGGCCTGCCTGGGTCTCTGCTGGTCACACTCCCGTTTGTTTATTCACCTACTGGACCAACCTCTAGCAAGTACCAGGCAAGAGGGACAGGAACAGAAAGCCCCCGCCTTCCCAGAAAGCCCCCTCGCTGTCCTCTGGAAGTCCTCCAAGGTGAGGGAAGGGGGGTGGGGCCCAGGGGCTCAGGGCCCAGCTCTGGAGTCGGGCTCACCAGTCGTGCGACTTTGAATTTGCTTCTTAACTTCTCTCCGTCAACTGGCATCAATGACAGCACCTCCTTCCTGGGCTGGTCCTGAGCATCCCATGCTGCCTGGGAAGGCCCGTCTCCAGGACGGTCCATGACATATGCAAACACAGTGTCATTTCAGCCCCGATCCTAAGTCACCTCCCGTGAGCCTCCTCTGGCTGCCCAGCGGGAAATGAGTCACTTCTCTCTCTCTTCCCCTCCCCAGTTTCCAATTCTCCTTCCACGGGACACGCCTCCGGGATATCAGAAATGCTGGGAGGGGTGGGTGGATCTGTGTGCATGTAGTTGCTGAGCGATTAAAACCTAGGAGAGGCCCTGGCAAATATTAGATAGCAAAGATCTTTCTTTCTTTCTTTCTTTTGAACTAGGCATCGAACCCAGGGGTCTTGCTGACTTGCATAGGGCCTTGCTAAGTTGCTGAGGCTGGCTTTGAACTTGTGATCCTCCTGCCTCAGCCTCCAGAGCCACTGGGGATTACAGGCGAGTGCCCCCCGCGCCTGGCCAGAGTTTTCAATGAAATAATGATTAGAAGTGGGAGAAGCAGTGGCTGCCTTCCACATCCACCCACGTGCCATGAACCTTTCTACTCTATAAACTCAGGGCGCCCTCTTTTCTTTCCCCTTCCCCTCTGCCTGGCACTCACTAAGAACCCACAGATGTGGGGAGTAAAGGAATTTCTGTTCCCTCCATGGCATACAGTAGAGGCTTCCAGACCAAAGTTCTAAGTTTGTACCTTGAGCCCTTTGGAGGAGGAAGTGAGCTATGGAAACCGATGACAGGAGGCAAAATCAGGAACACATCCGTCACTCAGTGGAGGGACATGAATTGTGTCCCCTTAGGAAAGAAGTGTCCACATCCTGTGAGTGGGCCCTGAGCATAACCTTGTTTGGAAAGGGGTCTTTGCAGACGTAATTAAATGAACGATCTTTGAGTTAAGAATTCTTACATTACAGATCTCTAGATGAGACCCCTGGGACTACCCAAGGGGACCCTAAATCCGATCCTTATAAGGGACAGTAAAAGAGACCTAGTCTCAGGAGAAGGCTTGTGTGGACCAGCAGAGACAGGAGCGAGACAGCTCCCAGGCAGGGACACTGGGGCCACCAGACCGTGGCAGAAACCAGGAGGGATCCTCCCCAGGAACCTTCAGGGGGGCTCAGCCCTGTAGAGCCCTGGACTTCAGATTTCTGTTCTTGAGACTGTGAATGAAGAACTCCTGCTGTGTCAAGCCCCCGGGGTGTGGCCCCTGATCACTCCATCCACAGGCAGCCGATCCACTCAGCAAGTACAGCCGCGGGCTACCTCAGTTATTGTCACCAGTGGGCTGCATACCCCACGGTGGTCCTGTGAGATTCTCTCGCCTAGTGCTGCGGTAGCCCTCTATTTGGGTAAGTACCACCCCCCACGATGTGCCCACAACAGTGGGATTGCTTAAGGAGGCATCTCTTAGAGCGGAACCCTGTCATTCAGCAAATGCACGGCTCTGGTTACCAAGAATGCCTACGTCCCGGGTGCTGTTTCAGGAGCTGTGGGTGCGCCGGAGACCAGGAAAATAGATAACCAACTGCTTTCATGCACTTATATTCCAGAGAAGGATAACGAAGAAGTAAATGGACAGATCGCAGATACACAGTGGTCCCAGGTTTCCAAGGGGGATTGGCTCAGGGATCCCTGCGGATGCTGATATTGGAGGATGCCCAGGCCCCTGCCGTGGAGACCCTCTACACCCCTCCCGCCACCTTGAGGTCACTCCTAATTCCTAACACAGTGCAAACACTGTGCCCATGGTTGGTCTGCACTATTCTGGGAACAATAGCAAGAACAGCTTGCATGTGTTCAGTACAGGGGCAGCTACTTATTTTTCCACTGATTCACATGGTTGTTGAACTTGTGGACAAGGAGGGACAACTGTATCATGTGGCAGAAGGTGAAAGACGCTTGCAAGAAAAATAAAGCAGGGCGTAGGAGCAGGGTATCGGGCTGCTGTTTTATGGCAGAGAAGGGCTGTTGGATAAGCTGCTTTTGTGGAGAGAGTGAGGAAGTAAAGGGGTGGACCATGAGTCCGTGGGGGGTCAGAGCTATGGGCAAAGGGGCCATCAAGGGGACAGGCAGGTGAGAGCTTGGGGTCCTGAGGTCACAGGGAGGCTGTGGCAGAGAGGGAGGGGGAGGGCGCGGGAGAAGAGGGCCATTTTATGCAGGGCCTTAAGCAGCCATGGGGAGACCCGTGGATTTTGCTCAGAGCTAATGGCAAGTGTGGCAGGCTTTTGAACAGAGAAGCTGCATGGTCCCCTCTGGCCGCTGTGTAAAGAAGAGGCTAGCCCGGTGTGGTGGCGCACGGCTGTAATCCCAGTGGCTGGGGAGGCTGAGGCAGGAGGATCACAAGCTCGAGGCCAACCTCAGCAATTTAGAGAGGCCCTAATCAACTCAGTGAGGCCCTGACTTAAAAAAATAAAAATGGCTGGGGATGTAGCTCAGGGGTAAAGTACCTCTGGGTTTAATCCCTAGTACAAAAGAAAAAAAAATGAAGAAGAAGAGACTCTGGGGGTCAAGAGTGAGCAGAGAGATCACAGAGGAGACGGTTGTAACAGGCAGGTGAGGGATGAGGCTGGCTTGCACTGCAGGCGTGGGAAATGGCTCCATTGAAAGGTGTAACCAAGATTCCCTAAAGTGGCAACTTGGATTCCAAAAAGCTGCTAAGACTAGCTCATTTGATCTTCCCACACATTGATTCTTCTAACAAGAGTTACTTGATTTTAGATGCATTATTGTTTTCCTTATTTATTTATTATTTTAGCCTGAACAAAGGAGAAGTCTATTTCTCACATCTGGGTTTGGGCTGGTGGTCCACTGTGATCTGCCAGCTCGATGGTGTTGGGGGTTCAAGTTCCCGCTATGCCGCTCTTGTCCCCTGTTCTAGGGCAGGAGTTGGAATCTATGGACGACAGGCAAAAATCTGGCGTCTGTGTTTGTACGACTCTTAATCTGAAAATGGTTTTTATACTTTGTATTATTTATTTGCTTGTTTGTTTATTCTAATTAGGTCGATGTGACAGTAGAATGCATTTTGATTCATTGCACACAAACCGAGCACAACTTTTCTTTTCTCTGGTTGTACACGACGTGGAGTCGCCCAATATGTGCAGTCCTACATGTACCTAGAGAACGATGACCATCTCATTCCACCATCTTTCCTGCCCCTTGCCCCTCCCTTCCTGTTTGCCCAATCAAAGCTCCCCCATTCTTCCCATGTCACCCCCCGATTATGGATCAGCACCCACTTAACAGAGAACATTCAGCCTTTGGTTTTGGGGGACTGGCTTACTCTGCTGAGCATGATAAAAGTGTATTCCATGACACATGAAAATGTTATGGAATTCAAATTGCAATGTCCGTGAATTTTATTGGAACAGCCCTGACGCTCATTTATGTATTATCTGCAGTCACGATAATGGGTTGAATTGTGTCCCCCCTCCCCCAAATATGCTCAAGTTCCGACTCCTGGTGTTCATGCCTGTGACTTTATTTGGAAATAGGGTCTTTGCAGAGGTGAAGTCATATTGAATTAGGGTGGGCCCTAAATTTAATGACTGGGGTTATGGTTTAGATATGAGGTGTCCCCCCCAGAACTCATGCGTGAGGCAGTGCAAGAACGTTCGGAGGTGAGATGACTAGATTATGAGAGCTGTCACAATCCGTGGATTGATCCACCAAGGAGGCAGGTAGGGGTGTGGCTAGAGGAGGTGGGTCACTGGAAGTGTGCCTTTGTGGGCCACCCACGCAGATGGGAGGATTCGTAATGAGGGCGTCTGTCCCACAAACCTAAAATATTTATCCTGTGGCTCTTTATGAAAAAGTGTCTACCGGCCTCTGATCTAGAGTCTTGCCCTTATTTGTGCAGTTGGAGGTGGCCTGCCACCTTATCTGCAAAGGAAAAAAATTAATCACTGCTAGTGTCACACCCACTTTATAGATGGGGAGATCAGAGCAAAGAAAGCTTAGGGCTTAACCAAATGAGGTGGGCCTGTTCTCTTCACCATGCCCCCAAATCCTACCCTCCTCCTCCCAACCTCAGCACCATGATTCTCTTTGGGGGACACCCTTCTCCAAAGTCCCCACCCACAGTGTAGGCGGGGCTGACCCCATGTCCTGGTTCCAGGGTTTGGTACCCAACTGCACTAGTTAGCTCAGGTTGTCATAACAAATATCACAGACCGTGGCTTACACATCAGAAACTGATCTCCTCACAGCTCTTGGAGGCTGGGAAATCCAAGGTCAAGGTCTGGAGAGGTTTGGCTTGGGGGAAGGTTCATTTCCTGGTTTGTAGGTGGCCAGGTCTTGCTATGTCCTCTCACCTTTCCTTGGTGAGTGCATGTGCAGAGAGATCAGTCCCTCCTTATTCTTTGAAGGCCACCAATCTTAGCAGATTTGGAACCTGTTTAACCTCATTTAAACCAAATTAACTCCTAAAAGCCCTGTCTCGAAATACAGTCACCTTGGGGGTTGGGGCTTCCATATAGAATTTGAAAGGGCAGGGGCACAGGCAGGAAAGGGGAACCGGTGCATTTCTTGCTTGGTTGCTTTTCACATGATCCGGGGCGATTATCCCAAGGCATGACACTTGCTATAATTTTCAGGAAAGCACAGGTCTGTTTTCCTCTGCACTAAGAAAAATGTGAGAGTAGAGTAGCAGAGCATCTGGAGAGGAACTGCCAGAGAGCACAATCCATGAAGAAGAAACAGAGCCAAGTGGTGGAGAGAAAACAAGAACTTGGAACATTGCGGCACCTAGATCAACCTATACCTGAAAGACATTCCCTGTGGACTTATCCATTAATATGTTGCTTTTTCCCCCCACTTAAGCCAGTTCTGTTTCTGTACTTGCAACTTCATGAATTCTGGCTAATGAATGATGGTCTCATAGCTAAGAGTAGTGAAGAAGAAATTTGAAAGCAGATCTGCTCAGCATTAAGTGGCTCAACACCGAATTTCTTGGGCCTAATCCCAGAGCCACCCTTCCAGATCACGGCTGGGTTCCATTATTCTTTAATGCATTTACCTTCACTCTCCTTCTGGGGGGGGGGGGGTTAGGAAGGCACAATGAAGATGATTAAATAAAGATGATTATTCAAATAAATCCGACTTACTGCTGGGAGTGGAGTACCCCCTGCAGTCAAGTAACACAGGCTTCCCAGAACAGA
This sequence comes from Callospermophilus lateralis, assembly GCF_048772815.1. Classification (NCBI taxonomy): domain Eukaryota; kingdom Metazoa; phylum Chordata; class Mammalia; order Rodentia; family Sciuridae; genus Callospermophilus; species Callospermophilus lateralis. The sequence goes on along the minus strand of NC_135323.1, from coordinate 13,245,786 downwards.
GATTGCAGTGTAGGCCCTCACAAAGGACTCAGATGAAGTCCCAGCAGATGGAGAAAGGACATTCCCTGCTGGAACCAAACTGCTTGGGTTCCAGACACAGCTCTGCAAAGGCTGTGTGACCTTGGGCAAGCAGCTGAATCAGGCTGGGCCCAGTTTCCTCATCTGAAACTGGGGAGAATAATAATACCCATTTCTTAGCATTAAAGGGAGCTGGGTGAACGCGACCATAGCACACAGTGAGCCCTTTGCATAAACTATGATAATTATTCCAGACTCTTCGCTGTCTCTGACCCAATGCCAGCCTCGGCGACCTCGGGCTTCATAAAGGGTCACCACCACCTCCTCCTCCCCCCTCTTACCCTTTTCTCTCTTTGGGAGCATTTTCTGGCTGTAGGAGCCTGTCTTTTCTGATCCCCTCTTTTAGCAGGGGAAGGGCAGAAGCCTCCTCGTCAACCGCTCTTTCCCCAGGACCTCCTCTCCCGCCTGGCACACAGTAGGTGTTCAGTGAATACCAGTTTGAAAACAAGGGCAGCCGCTCAAGGCAGGGGCCACTTCCGTCCCGGGCCTGCCACGCCACCACTGGGAGAGCTGGGGTGGGGTGCTGGTGGGAGGACCGGGCAGTCTGGCTGCGAGCGCTTCTCTGCCTTCCAACTTCCCGGTCCCAGGGCCTGACGGCACGACTCCGGAGGCTCCTCGGGCGAGGCCACCGCCCCGGAATCAGGGCCGTCCCCGTCCTGCCTTCGGGGGGAGGACCGGGTTGGCCCGCGGGAGGCCGGTTCCCAGCGCGTCCAGAAGTCCCTCCCGCCGCCCGGCGTCGCTCGAAGGCGGAGGCCCGGGAGGGGGCCGACCCCGCCCGCCGCGCGCTCGGCTGGCTGCCCACTTCGGCATTTCCTCCCGCCCCTGGCGCGGCCTGGCCTCGCTCCCCTCGGAAGAGGAAGCTCCCGCGGCCCGAGTAACGGGCGCCGGCGCCGAGGGCAGCGGCCGGAGAACCCGGAGGGCCACCCGCGGTAGGACCGAGCCAGGCCGGGCCAGAAGCTGGCCGAGGGCGGCGCGCCGGGGCGCCGGGCGGGCAGGGCCGCCGGGCCGGACGCAGCGCGCAGGGCGCGGCCGGGAGCCGGGGCGTGCAGGGCGGGCCGCAGCTGGAAGGAAAACTTGAGCTGGGAGAGGAGGCCGAGCTGCAGGGCGGCGGCCCCCCGCCGGCGGACGGGGGAGCCGCCGCGGAAGCCGAGGAGACGGGCGCCGCGGGGCCGCCGGGTGGCCGCGCGCATGCTGGGCCCGGGGCGCCGGCTGGACTCGGGGCGCCTCCTGGGCGCGCGCCCCGGGCTGCTTGGCCGCCTCGGCCCCGCGCGCCCGCTATGTCGGTGCACTACACCCTCAACCTGCGCGTCTTCTGGCCGCTGGTGACCGGCCTGTGCACCGCCCTCGTGTGCCTCTACCATGTCCTGCGGGGAAGCGCGGGCGCCCCGGCCGAGCCCCCCGACGGCGCGGACAGCGGCTTCCCGCTGCTCAAAGTGGCCATCCTGCTCCTGCTGGGCTACGTCCTCCTGCGCTGTCGCCACTTGGTGCGGCAGCGCTTCCTGCCCGGCTCTTCGCGCCTGGCGGGCCACTCGCCTTTCTCTCCTAGACACTTGCGAGAGCCCGGCCTGAGCATCCTGCTGGAGAGTTACTACGAGCACGAGGTGCGCCTGTCCCCGCATGTGCTGGGCCACAGCAAGGCGCACGTGAGCCGGATCGTGGGCGAGCTGGTGAGGGCTGGCCGTGCGCGGGGCTCCCCGGGTCCCATCCCTGGAGGAGCGCTGGCCTTGGCCTTCCGCGGAGACTTCATCCAGGTGGGCAGCTCCTACGAGCAGCATAAAATCCGCCGCCCCGACAGCTTCGACGTGCTGGTGCCCCTGCGCCTCCCACCACCGGTGGCGCTGGAGCCGCGGAGCCTGGGCACGGAGCCCGCGCTGGCCCCTGCCTTCGGCAGCTGCTTCGTGTGCGCCCTCAAGGCGCCGCCCTCGCTGTCGGGGACCTCCGGGGGCCAATGGCTTCGGGACTGCAAACCCTTCGCGGACGGCTTCTGCGTGGATGTGCGCGGGCGGCGCCATCTCTCTGCCGCGTTGGTGCTGCGTTGGTTCCAGTCGCACCTGCAGCGCTCCCTGGCTACCGTGCGCTACAGCTTGGAGGGGCGCTGTCGGGTCAGCCTGACCCCCGGCGGCCTGGAGCAGCCTCCCACCCTCCACATCCTGCCCTGCCGCACCGACTACGGTTGCTGCCGCCTTTCCATGGCTGTGCGTCTCATCCCCGCCGTCCATCTGGGCGACGGTGTCTTCCTCGTGGCACCGCCACCGCCACCTTCGCCCGTCGGGCCCCTGTTGGAGCTCCCAGGAGGCCTGCGCACTGAGGCACTATGGGGTGTGAACACAGCTCGTCAGGAGCAGAAGCTCCTGGGCTGGCTGCAGGAACGGGCCCCTCCAGGTGCCTGCTACCTCAAGTGCCTGCAGTTGCTTAAGGCTCTGCGAGACCTGGGTGCCCGCGGGCTGGACCCGGTGGCTGCCACCCAGTGGGGACGCATCCTGTCGTCATATGTGCTCAAGACGGTGCTGCTGACGGTGCTGCTGCGTGATGGGGTCCCTGCCCACGGCTGGGAGGAGGCGCACCTGAGCGAGTGCTTGGAAGAGTTGGTGCAGTTCCTTCGGGGCTGTCTGCTGAGACGGCACACGCTCTTCCACTGTGTACTGGGCCCCGGCGGGGCGGCCACCGAAGTGGGCCCGCTGCCCAAGGTACTGCGTGAAGCCGCCCCGGTTGACCTTCTGGCCGCCTTCGACCCACACACCCGCGAACTCACAGCGGCGAGGCTGCTGTCCACGTGGCGAAGGCTGCCGCAGCTTCTCCAGGCCTACGGGGGTCCCCGCTACCTTGCCAGGTGCCCCCCATCCAGGAGTCAGCGCACACAGGGGTTCCCTGAGGATGAACCCTAAACCTTGACAGCACTTGCACCTGACCAAATGCTCCTAAAACCTTTCCCTTCGGGTGACTGTAGGGATGAAGCCAAAGGCAAGATGACTGTGTTGGACAATTTGGAGGATGCCACAGGCTTTGGTGGCTTAGATGTCACCCCTGGCCCCACAACCGAATATAGTTACTGCATCTTCTTAACGTCCGCAGGACGGTTCTGAACAAACTGGCATAATGCCCAGCTGCAGCTGTTGAGATTTGGTCACAAGGGTGATCTGTGTGGAATCTTGTAGAAAGATCTGTTCCCAGGGAAGTCCAAAAGAGAAAGCAAAAACTAGCTTCAAAGCCAGTTCCCTCGGTCAGTTTCTAGACACAGACATCAGTGCACCCAGATTTTTTAAAATTAACAAATGTTTATGACGGACCTATTTGCTAGGAACTAGGTTCCCAACTGAATTAAAAAAAAAAGAAAAAGGAAGAAAACTCTGTGAATCTTTAGGGACAACTGAAGTTCTAGTGCAGCCTTTAGTATTCTGAGGAACATTGTTTCTCTATTCAAATTAATATCAATGTATTTTATGGTGCAATCACAGATGTTTGATAGGACGGTCTTCCATGTGGCATGGCCGTCAAGAGTTGGTTAGAGGCATTTCCAGAGCAAGTAGCACTTTATGCTGATCACTTTTCTTGTTTTGTGGTGGGAGCACAAGTCTTGCATCTGAAAGGAAGGCCAGTTACTTTTATTAGAAGACACGTGCAGCTTTGAAAAGCAGCCAGGAGTTGCTTCACATGCCCCCAGGCTACTGAGCTGCACTGGGTACCAGTCAGTCAACACCAGTTTGTTGAGCGCCTACTGTGAGCCAGTGCAAGGCAGAGCAGCAACAAAATACATAATTGACACTGGTGCAGGCATGAAACGTGTTGGATCTTGAGAAAGAGACTGTTCGGTCTTTTGCCTATAAGATGGCTGGCCAGCCTTTGCTTCTGGCTGAACACAGAACCCCTTTTGGTTTTGAAGGTTTTTGAAGCAAACTCCTCCGCTGAAAGTTTCTTCTTGCTTGCCGGGGGAAGCCCAAATGGTCCCAAAGCGCCAGCTTTGAGAGGCTCTTGATTCAGCTGGGGTTTTGCAAAACAGTTCACATACAGATCAGTACCTTGGGATCTGTCCTAGAGATCAGTGACTCCCGATCCCAGGGGAGAGCCCGTAAAGAGCTGAGGAAATAAGTTAGAGGAAGAGCAGGAGAGACAGCAGCAGTCTGCTCTTTTTTCTCTTTGGGTGCGAATATCACAGGGTTGGGTGAATGGTGCAGCTAGGGATTTGAGAGCTGGGTTTGAGATTTTCCTTTTAATCCCAAATTCAAGGTTAGAGTGGTCTAAGAAGCACCGACTGGAAATGCAGCCAGTCTCAGCCTTACAGCTGGGATAAAAAAAAAAAAAAAAAAAAGACATGTACTTCCTTAGATTCTTAAAGGCAAAACTTTGCAAGACAGAAATAGTTACATGAATAGGATCATTGTTTAATTTCTGAGCTATTTTGGGGGAGTTGCATAAGCTGCCTTTCTTTAGGGGACCCACTTGACCTCTGTGGGAAATCCTTGTGGATAAATGATTTACAGGGCATCCTACTCATCAGACCTACATAGGGCTTCTTTTATCCTTTTCAACCTTGGGCTGAAAGAGAAACAGCCTCAAATAGTGCGCTGTCTCTTTAAGGTTGTTCTGGGGGCCACTCTCTTTGATACCCCAAGGGTTCTTTTTAGCTTTTGAGGCGAATGTTAATTCATGAGGTACTGCATTGAGCAAAGAAATGAATTACAGCTTCCTGCAAAGATATAAACTGCACAGTGTTTTTTTTTTAAAAAAAAAATTTACTTTTTAAAATAAATGCCAAGAGTAGATCTTATCTATATATCTATATATTTATATAAACATAATTTCCATACTCAAGCCCTATCTTCCCCTGTAGACATCTAGTCTACTGGAGTGGGGAACAATGGGCTATTGGGTGGATTGTAAAGCTTTAAAAACTAAATTTTCCAGATATTTCTAGCTGAGTTGATAGCTTTTTAAAAAAAATCTTAATAGTATTTTAAAGTATAAACCTGGTAATGTAGTTTTCTTGTAGTTTTTATATTATTATTATTATTATTATTTCAGGTAAATTACCCCAAACCTCATCCATCCTCAAGGTTTTTAAATTCTATTTTTTTAAATTAATGGGCATTGTATTTGTGACTTTAAAAATATTAATGTTTTATTTAAATGCCGTGCTGAGCAATTATTCTCTGTACATGGTAACCAAAACTTAAGAGATTTCGATCAATTTTGATCAATTTTAGTGATCCAAAACATGTACTGTGTACAAATGAAATAATATTAGCCAGGTGTGATGGTGGCCCGAGGCATTCACACTAAGTTCAATTCTGGATTTTATTAGGGCTCCATCATATCCCTCATCTTAAATGTACACATTTTTGGTGTATGCTTGGTACTGGAGATTTATATATCAATATTCTCATACAAGAAGGCTCTACAGAAACAGGGAGAAAACTGTTTAGCCTAGAAAATGTTTTGGGGTAATCCCAGTGGCTTGGAAGGCTGAGGCAGGAGGATCACGAGTTCAAAGCCGGCCTCAGTGACTTAGCGAGGCCCTAAGCCACTCAGTGAGAACTTGTCTCTAAATAAAATATGAAAAAGGGCTGGGATATGGCTCGGTGGTTGAGCACCCGAGTTCAATCCCTGGTACTACCCAAAAAAAAAAAAAAAAATGTTTTGGGGAAGATCTCTGGGCCATTTTGTGAGATGCCCATCAGTAACTCCCTCTGACCCGGCGCAGAGCCTTCCTGGAACGTTTGTGGACCCAGAAAAGATGGTTTTTGCAAGAAAAGAATCTGGAGCTGCAGGATGGGAGAATGTGAGTGAGCAGAGAGAAATCTGAAGAATTCAGGAAGGCAGGCTCAAGGTGGAAGTGAGAGAGAGAGGGGCCGAAGGGAGAGGAGGACCGTCAGAGGGTGCGGGAGAGGTTTGGGTTAGGTAGGAAACACATTTTTAGGGGTATGCTCTTTCCAGCTGGGGGTCGCAAACTCAGCAGCCTGTGGGAACAAGGGAGGGAAGTAAATGAGGACGGGGTGGGGACTATGCCCACCTTAGAAGGGGGCAGCCGTGGCTCAGCTCTATGCTGGGGAGGTTTTTTTTTTTTTTTTTTTTTTTTTTTAATACTAAGTTGTTTTTTTTTTTAAAACTTACTGATTATTTAAATCAATGTTTTTAAATGTCCAAAACATTTAATTGAGCCTGAGGGCCACCAGTTTGCGACCCTTGTCTTAACACAATCACTCCCCCAAGTATGTATAAGTGTCTACTCTTTGTTATGGACGTGGTGGTATTATATATAGTTGGGGGTCCGATATTTCAGTTCTTCTCTATCTCAGAGTTAAGCTTTATTGTATAAAAAAAAAAAAAATTAACGTGGCCACAGATAACACTTAACTTTCAGTTTCCTGAAGGAACTTTGAAGTAAAGCCTTTTTTTTTTTTTTTTTTTTTTTAACCAGATCCTCTGTCAAACCACTTGGCACTTTTTTCCTGAGGACTTGTGGCAAACCTCTTTTGCCGCTGGAGTTTACAGATGAGTAATCAGGAAGGATTGCAGAAGAACTTGTTTTCTTGTATCTGGCTGTTGGATTAAAATCATTCTTATTATTTTTGTTCGTGGGACCCTTTTAGCCTGTCCCTTTAGAGTCGTGGTCGGTGACCAGGAACAGTGCTGGGTCTCAGGGCCAGACGTCTTGGGCTTGTACCATTCCCACTGCGGAGGACGCTGTTCCCGTCAGTCTTGACTCCCGAATGCCTCTGTCCCTTTCTGACTCCAGGGTTCCCACCAAAGTTAACACTTTTGCACGTGGAGGGGATGAACATGCTTCCAAAGCATCTCCTGCCACCTCTCAGAAGAGGCTCTTCGGTAACATGGACTTTGACTTTGATGAGAATGCTTCCTCATCTCTGGCCACGTGGATGACGATTTTCTCCGCTGGTAGAGCGAATGGACCTCATCCACATTCCCCGTGTCCCTCAGGAGGGAACCAAGTTCAATGTTATCATTGTGGTGTTAGTTTTTTTTTTTTTTTTTTAAATCACTTGTCTGTGACTTAGACATGTCTGTTTGTAATGTTATATCTGCACAGCAAATGAGTGGGTGGGAAATGCAAATATAGGTTGGGAGAGGGTAGAGAGGATGCTATCATATTACAGAGAAAATAGACTCAAATGTGCAGCTAAATTATATATACATATGATCTGTTTTTTGAAGATTCAGGTATTCAGGAATATTTTAGCACCTTTTGCTTTAATTAAAAAGGAAAGTGCCTTGATTCAGTCACCTGACTTAAAACATTCCTCTGTTCTATTGTTAATTAATTACCTGTCTTCTGATGCCAAACTGTATTGTGATGCGGTCTTGGGGCTGCAGAAGTTGTGTTCCAACAACAGAGACCAAAGAGTTAACCAGATCTCTCTCGGCTGCTATTATTGTGTGATTAGAAAGCATTTCAATCACGCCAAATTTCCACGGCCCGAATGGCTCCTGCCTGGCCTGTTATTTGTTTTCTGAGTTCAAGTTGGAGTAAACTCGCACTTTGCATTATCCAGGTCATTTGAGGACCTTGTTCTTTTCCGTCTTGCTGGACGGCGTGTCACCTTCGGGATGGGCTTTCATCCTCCTGGCTCAGCAACCTTTATGAAAAGCTTTTCCCCGCAGGGAAGTTGGAGAGAACTATTTGTACAGAATAGGCTCCGTGTACAGGTGGGGAAAGACAGAGCCCAGCAGGGGTGCCACCTGGGATTCTCTCTTCAAGTTTTGAATTCTTTTTTTTTTTTTTTGTAGGAGGGATTGAACCCACGGGTGCCTAACCACTGGGCCACACCGCCAGCCCTCTCCCTCCAAGTCTTTCCCAGCCTAGAACTCTCTGCCCTTCCCCGCTCCCTCTTCCTTACCCCCCACCCACTAACCTCACACACAATTCAAGTCTTAGCCTGTGGCTAATTCAGAGCTCAAGAATTTGGTCCAGAAATCTCTCGGGCCCTGGGGCGCTCTCCAAATGGTAAACATGGGCTGATAGGAAAGGAAAAAAAAAAAAAAAAATCACCAGGTTTAGCCTGAGATGGAATCTTGGAGGCTCTGTGGACAGACAGTTCAGAGCCTCAGAGGGAAACCTGTCACCGCAGGCTGAGTAGCAGGTAGGGTAGGAGGAGTTCGGTGGGTGTGCTTTGTAATACTGTCCCAGGGTGTTGAGGACACACACACACACACACACACACACACACACACACGCCTACACAGACGGGCCTCTCCCAAGTCTTTGCAAACAGGGAGGCAGGCCATTAAAGGAGTCATTTTTGTACAGTGTGGGGGGGTGCTGGGCAGAGGACAGTCATGGAAATGGAAGGGAGGCACTTTTTCTGGTGGGGGTTCCGGGGTCAGATCCTCTGAGTCGAGATCCAAGGATGGACAGGAATGGACCAAGCAGAGGGAGCTGGGCTGGAGAAGAAGAGGTCAAACACCCAGGTGCTTCCTAGTTCACCTGGCGGTGGTGGTGGGGGAGGGGTGAAGAGGGATTCATGAGCAAAGGACAGGATGGGAAGGCAGGGGAGAAGGGACCAGGACACGGGGGTCTGGAAACCTGGGCTGCTCAGGCTGCAGAGTGAATCCAAGAGTTCAAGTCCGACTCAGCAGGTCTGGGCTGGATCTGGGCTCTACCTTTCTAGCAAGCTCCCAGGTGATGGTGACCCCACTGGTCCAGGGACCTCACACACCTCCAGGACTGCAGACCACAGTCAGATCCTGGGGGCGCTGCAGAGTCCCTTTAGGCCAGGAAGGTCACATTGGAGCCAGTTTCCCTCTGGCTGGTCATGGAAGATGAATGAAGCAGGAGCCAACAAGCTGAGGCCTACGAATTTACGAATTTACGGGTGTCAATAAGGTCTGATGGGCACATAGCCACGCCCCTTTATCAGTCTGCTGCGGCCTGCTCTTACACCACACCCATAGAGTTGAGTAATTGCCACGGAGGTCAAGTGGCCTGAAAAGTCGAAAACATTTATTCTCTGGCCCTTTATAGAAAAAGTGGCCAGTCCCTGGGGCAAGGCTGGAAGTAATCAGATGCCGCAGTGGTTCAAGCCTGGGCAGAGGGGCCAGAGGTGGGGGAGAGACGTTATTCTAGAGGCAGAACATGGCATGCTGCCAAGACCTGTCTTCCAATCTTGTATCCTATGCTTCCTGTCCGTAAGGAGCTTTCTCTGCCAGTTGCCAAATTCTCTTTGAACCTCAGTTGATCTGTCTGTAAAATAGGCTTAACGATGCAACCTTGCTCATAGGAATCATTGAGGTTGACGGGAGATTTTTGCAGCCACATCCATAGACACCTAGTTCGACTCAATATAGAAGTTACTTGGGGCTGGGAGTGTAGCTGTAGCCGTGGAGGGCTTGCCTGGCGTGCGTGAGGCCCTGGGTTCCATCCCCAGCTCTGCAAGGGCTTTACTCCGCGTTTCACCACGGACGACTGGTTACAGGAATCATCTAATTCTCCCTCTACCCAAGTGACTCTGCAATCTCTCCCATCAAGATTTCTCCTCCCCTTGGAAACCGGAGTGGCACTGTGACCTTCCTTTAGTCGGTACGATGTGGCTGAAGGGACCTGAGGACTGACCAATGGAAATACTTGAGCAAGCCCAGCCAAGATTAGCCAAGCCTGACCCAGACCAGCAGAACCACCCATCTGCCCACAGATGGAGCAATCCTGGATATTTTCTGTTTTAAGCCATGGAATTAGGGGTCGTTTGTTGCCTGGCAAAAATTGGCTTGAAGGTGCTACGGTCTGAGTGTGTCCTCCAAGTTCATCCCCAAGGCAACAGTGTTGTGTGTCGGTACCTTTAGATTGCGGGCAGGTCAGGAGCACTCTGCCTTCATGGACGGGTTAGTGATGCTGTGGAGGCAGGAGCTGGTTATCACAGGAGTGGGGTTCTGATGAAAGGATGGGTTCAGCCCCCTCCCCGCTCTCTCTCTTGCCTGTTCTTTAGCCTTTGTGCCTTTAACCTTGGGGCAATGCAGCAAGAAGGCCCTTGGCAGATGTAGATCCCTTAACCTTGAACTTTCCAGCCTCCAGAACTGTAAGAAATAAATCTCCAGTTTCTCAAATAAATTCCTCTGCTGACGGTGTGCTCAGTTGTAAAAGGAAAAAAAAAAAAAACCTATGAGGGTGTATTAGACAGGTTTCTATTGCTATCACAAAATACCTGAGAAAAATCAACTTAAAAGAGAAAGGATTATTTTGGCTCCTGGTTTCAGTCTGTGGTCATTTGGCCGAGTTTCTTTGGGCCTGGGGTGGGACAGGACCTCATGGCAGGAGCACGTGATGGAGGAGGACTGTTCACCTAGTGGTATCCAGAAAGGAGTTGGGGGGAGAGGGAGGAGCCAGGGTCCCAGTATCCCTGAAGGGATGCCCTCAGTGTCCTGCTTTCCTTCCACTAGGCCTTGCCTCCTGAAGGTTCTTACCACCTCCCAGTAGCCCCAGAGACTGACGACCAAGCCTTTTTCCAAAGAAGGGAGAACTTCTCATTCCATAATTATAATTTCTACTTGCCTAAGTCCTAGATATAGTAAGTGTCCTATGTTGGGAGTGAAGCCTCCGGTGGATCCTCACTGGATGTATTCTTTTAATCTACTAATATATCTGAACATCAATCCCCTCATTTGTAAAATGGGAGGGATAATCCCTCCTTCATCGGGAGGGTGCAAGAGTAATGCGTAGAGAAAACATCACTGCTAAGCGTGGGGAGGCTTCTTTTTTATAATATTTTATTTATTTATTTATTTTAATTTGTTATACATGACAGCAGAAGGCATTTCAATTCATAGTGCACATATAGAGCACAAAGTAGAGTCACACCATTGGTGTCTTCATACGTGTACTTAGAGTAATGATGTCCATCTCATTCCACCATGTTTCCTTCCCCCCACCCCTCCCTCCCCCTCCCTCCCCCTCCTTCCCCTTTGCTCTGTCTAACTTTTCTCCATTCCTCCCATGCTTCTCCCCATCAGCATTATGGATCAGCACCCACATATCAGAGAAAACATGCGGCATTTGGTTTTTTGGGATTGGCTAACTTCACTTAGCATTATCTTCTCCAATTCCATCCATTTACCTGCAAATGCCATGATGTTATTCTCTTTTAATGCTGAGTAATATTCCATTGTGTATATATGCCACGTTTTCTTTATCCATCCATCTACTGAAAGGCACCTAGGTTGGTTCCACAGTTTAGCTATTGTGAATTGTGCACCTATCAACATTGATGTGGCTGTGTCCCTGTCGTATGCTGTTTTTAAGTCCTTTGGGTATAAATTGAGGAGTGGGACAGCTGGGTCAAATGGTGGTTCCATTCCAAGTTTTCCAAGGAATCTCCATACTGCTCTCCAGAGTGGTTGCACCACTCTGCAGTCCCACCAGCAGTGTATGAGTGTGCCTTTCCCCCACATCCTCACTAACACTTATTGTTGTTTGTATTCTTAATAGCTGCCATTCTGACTAGGGTGAGATGAAATCTTAGAGTGATTTTGATTTGCATTTCTCTAATTGATAGAGACGTTGAGCATTTTTTCATATATTTGTTGATTGATCATACATTATCTTCTGAGAAGTGTCTGTTCCGTTCCTTGGCCCCATTTATTGATTGGGTTATTTGGGTTTTTTTTGTGGGGGAGTTAGATTTTTTTAGTTCTTTACATATTCTAGAGATTAGTGCTCTATCTGATGGTAAAAAATCTTCTCCCATCCTGTAGGCTCTCTATTCACCTCATTGATTGTTTCTTTTGCTGAGAAGAAGCTTTTTAGTTGGAATCCATCCTATTTATTGATTCTTGATTTTATTTCTTGTGCTATAGGAGTCAGTCTTATTAAGGAAGTTGGGGCCTAATCCTGCACAAGAGAGATTTGGGCCCATTTTTTTTCTCCTATTAGGTGCAGGGTCTCTGGTTTAATTCCTGGGACCTTGATCCACTTTGCGTTGAGTTTTAGCACAGGGAGGCTTTGATTCCACTGGCCAGGTCTCATTTCTCCAATGCCAGGAAGCTTATATACTATTAAGAATAGAATCTTCAAGGTTCTTATCAAACTTCTTCACAAAGAAGAGCCTCTACATCCAGAGGGACCCTGCCCTCCTTCTTTAGGTCTTCCAGCCTGGAAAGAACATCCATCAGATGCTGTGTCTGTCAGCTTTCCCTCACTGTGACAAAGTACCTGAGATAATCAGCTTGTAAGGAGGAAAGGTTTCTTTGGGCTCATGATTTTAGAAACGTCAGGCCATCATCAGATGGCTCGGTTGCTTTGGGGCCTGTAGCAGGGCAGCACGTCCTGGTGGAGAGGATGCGGTAGAGGAACGCTGTTCACCTCATGACGGCAGGAAGCGAAGAGAGAGGAAGAGGTGGAATCAGGACCCAATGTCCCCTTCAAGGGCATGCCCCAGTGACCTAACTTCCTTCCAGGAAGCCCCACTTCCTACAGGTTCCACCATCTCCCCAGGGCACCCCAGACTGGGGACAAAACCTTCAACACAAAGAGCTTTGAAGGACACTCACCACCTACAGCAGAAACAGCCTGTCTTCCCCCAGTTCCAGCTGTTTCCATGAGGATTCAAAGGTTTTGTCCACCTTTTGGCCCAGTGTCCCTCCCCCACTCATCTGTGACTGAGCTGGCACTAAAGACAAGTTCAAGTCCACCTGCTCACCTTCCAGAGAAACCAGAAAAACAAAACCAACCAACCAACCAACAAAAACCCAGGAGACCCACTGCCTGCCGGCCTCGAGCTAAAAGCTTTTAGGGACTTTCTCTTCCCAAAGATTTTTTTTTCATGGTTTATTTTTTTAAAATATTTTTAAAACTGTAGATGGGCACAACACCTTTATTTCACTTATTTATTTTTATGCGGCACTGAGGATCGAATCCAGCCTCATCCTCAGCTCTTCAGGGTTTGTTTTTAATCCCTGGTCTCCTTGAATTCCGAGCTGTGCCTCTGGACGGGCGACTGTTGATCTTTATCAAAATGGAAACACATTTCAGCCACGGTAACGGTGATGGCATCTGGAGATGAGGAGCCATCCAGGTCTCGCATGTCAAGAAACGGCAGGTGGAACGCAGGGCTCCGTATTTTAAGAAAAGGCCCCGTGATGATTATTTATCTCTGATAATAACAGTCCACGTCCCAAATCTAGGGCTTCCACACCTGTCAATTCACCCAACCGCAGACAGAAAATATTTGAAAAGATCGTGTCTGTACTGAACAGGGACAGACCTTTTTCTTACCACCATTCGCTAAACAACGTGTGTAACAACTGTTTACATGGCTGCATTCGTTATGATCAGTCATCTAGAGATGATTTAAAGCATGATTTAAATGATGTGCTTTGGCTATCTGCAAATACCCTGCCATTTTATATAAAGGACTTGAGCGTCCACCATGTTGGTATCTGTGGGGGGTCTTGGAGCCAGACTCCCATGGATCCTGGAGTATGATTATATCTGGTTTTCAAAAGCAGTCTAATTAGTAGGGATCTTCACTCTCCAACTCTTCAAAGTACATTCGGGCTTCCTCTTGCTAAACCCAGACACAGGAGACCAACCACAGCGTCTGAGCCCTCCCACACAGGGTGGGAACACTTCTGCATGCTGAGATGCATGACCCTCTGTCTCCCTGCTCCCCCTGCAGTTAGGCAGGGTCACGTGTTGGGCTCTGATTGATGGGTAAGAAGCCTAAGGGACAAGCATGTGATCCCGGAGGGCACTAAAGGCTTTGTATTATGATGGCAGCAGCATAAGATGAAACTGTCACTGGGACGAGAATGATGGCCTTTAAGAGTCACTTGATTCATACTGAAATTCACATGCGTTCTTGTTACCGCAGCACAACCTCGCTTAATCTAACTAATGCCCCGGGATGCTGAAAAGGGTTCCTGTAACAACTTCATATTGAGGACCCTCTTGAGAGCCAGGAAATAATCGTGGAGTATTTTGCGGCTGACCCTGTGCTGACTGGGTATACTGAATGGTTAGCAAAACAAACACCACCTCATTTGCCTGCCGCTGACAGTCGGCTAGGGGAGACAGGTACTGATCAAATCAACACGTGGATGAGTGTGGAATGAGCAGAGGTGAATGGTCTGAGGCACAGAAACCGGTTTCTATGACACTGCAAATGACAAGTGACCTGGCCCAGACTTGGAGATCAGATTGCTGCAATCTGGGAGCCCAGCACACTGGCCAGGGGAGGTCTGCGTAGCCCTGGCCAGAGCTTACCGAGCACAAGGCTCTCTGCCAAATGTTTGCGGGTCCCAAGAGCCCCGCCGCCGCAGCAGCCCCATTTTACAGACGCAGGAGGAGGTCATGTGGCCCAGGCCATTTAGTAAGGAAGTGCAAACAGGAGTTTGAACCCATCTCTGGCTCTAAAGGGAACTCTCAGGACACATTGCAATCCCGGCCCTCACCAACCCAGCCAAGGCCGTTAGTCATACAGGAAGTGGCCCTCGGAGTCCCAGAGGGAAGATCAAAACAAGCAAGCAGATGTTTACAAGTGGCCTGGAAAAGCCACCACACAGGAGGGGGACGATTTCCCCACCCCCACCCCTTCCTAGAAGCTGCAGGATTCTTCTTCCATTTTTACAGTGTCCCCTCCTCAACCCCTACCCCGAGGGGGACTGCGTCCTGCTTCCAACAGACAGGGGCTTAGCCCAGAGGAAACCGGTGACGAGGACACACAGCTCCTTCTCCTCCACTGTTTCTGCTGCTTCCCTTTCTGCAGACCAGAAGAGCAAGCGCTGGATGGCCGGGCCAAATGTCACCTTGTCTTTGCAGAAGGACTTAAGAGAACCCCCACACAGGCACACACTCCCTCACACACACGTGCACAGGTACACACACACACTGGGGAACCCACACGCATTCACGATGACTCATGCTCCCCTGGCTGTTCTAGGCTGTGTTCTAGGTCAGGGCAAACTGTGGCTAGATCCAGCTGGCCTCTGGTTTGTGTCAATAAAGTTTTATTGGCACACGGCCCCCACTCATTCCTTCACAGAGTCTCTGTGGCAGCTTTTGTGCTAGGAGGGCAAAGTCATGTGACAACAGCCTTGGGACCTGCAAAACCTAAACTATTTACTCTCTGGCTCTTTACAGGAACTAAACCCTTTTCTTGCCAACTTCTTTTTTTATGTGCTTAAAAATTCTGTGAGGTACCCATTACCTATTGCTCTGTCCCAACTAAAACTTCTCAGATTAATAACTAACAAGCACCGTCATTACGATGTTCATGGTTCTGGGCATCGGCCAGGCATGGTGAGGCGGTTCTGCTCTTCAGGCCAGACTTGAGACCCAGGCACCTCTTTCCTGTTAGATGTGGAGAGAATCCCGGGGTCACAAAGGAGTCCCAAGCAGAACAGCCGCTGAGCTGGTGGGGACTTCGACCCCCAGCCTTTGGGGACCAGGTTCTAGGAACTCCCTGGTGCTCCATGAATGAATGGTTGGCGCTGCCTCTTCAGGATTCACTCCTATCAGAGGCTATAAAAGCAGGTGGAATAGAAATGTTCTCTAAAGCTCACAAGTCGACCCCTGATGGCATTAGTGGTTTTGTAAGGAAAGGAAGAGACCCACACGGGCCCCCTTGCTCTGTTCACCATGCGGTGCCTTCACCATGTTATGATGCAGCAAGAAGACCCTCACCATATGCCAGCACCATGCTTTTGGACTTCCAGTCTCCAGAACCGCGAACTACGAAACTCAATATTCTTCATAAATTATCCTATTTCTGGTATTTTGTTATAGCAACAGAACACAGACTGAGTCTTTTTTTTTTTTCTTAAATGCTGATATCTGAGATCTACCCCCGCAGAGAGTAGGATTAAATAAATCTGGGTGGGGCCTGAGCATCAGGATTTATTCAAGCTCTAAGATGGTTCTAAGGTACTTCTGCGGTTGAGAACCACTGGTTCCATAGGAAGATGACCATGAACGTGACATTGGTCTGCTGGAAGTTCAAAACAGGTGGGTCTGCTTTATTTGTTGTTTATTTCAACAGAATCCCAAGATCCCTGACAGGAAACCCACTCTACCTGCCCTTACACACCATCTCCCATTGCCTCCCGCCCCCACTCCGTGCAGTTAGTACCACCTGGCACTCAGCATCCAGTGGGAACTGGCTTTGGCCGAGCCTAAGCATCTCAGTCTGCCCAAGATGTTTCAGAGTCCCAGGTCCTTGGAAGGCCCTCAGCGCCCAGCAAGCTGGACACTTCATCGCCCCACTTTGGCCATTCTTGTAAGAAGGTTGGGACAGGCTCATAACTAACTCTGACCCTGTTCTCCACCAGGGCTGCTCGCTCGAACCACGGTGGGAGCATTCGCAACTAGAACACAGTATACCTTCACCACAACCCCAAGTTTCTAGGCCACCCCCAGAGGTTCTGACGTAACTGATTGGGGTTGCACCTGGGCATCCAGCATTTTCAAAGCTCCCCAGGGGGTCCCAAGGCAAAGTGCCCTCAGCGAGGGAAGAGAGAATGTGAAGAAGGAGACAGTGCGGGCGGGGGCAGCTCGGGAAGGAGGAGCAGGTGGGTGACGCTGGTGACAGCAGACGGAGTTTAGGCTGGGGGATCAGGCAGAAGCTGATGTCGCTGGACTTTAGAACCTTGGGAATTTCCTTTCCCTCTCTGAGCCTCGGTTTCCCCATCTGTGAAATGGAATTAACAGAACCTCCCTCTTGGGTCAACGTATGGATTAAAGAAAGGATGCGAGGTATCAGGCTGAGAGCAGGATTAGTGCTGGTTAATAATAATAAAGGGGTGGTTCAGGGCGGGTGCCCTTCATTCTTGACACTTGGTGGTCTGTGGCTTGTTTGGCAGAGAGGGACCGGGTTGCTAGCTCGGCGCAGAGTCAGAGGGTCAAAGGGTGAAGGAACCGCAGGGGAGCCTCCTGGTTCTGCTGGATGATGCTCAGAGAGCCGGGGAGAGGAACCAGTGAACCAGAGGAGTATCTAGAAGCACGTGAGCCAGCCCTGGACTCACTTTTCAAAACGGAAACAGCATTTTCCTTTGAGACACCAGACCATCAGATGCTCACGGCCACAGGTTCAGACAAGGCAGAGTGTCTGGCAAGGACGGAGAGATCTCGGTGCCCAAAGCCTCAGGCCACAGCTTCCCCCTTTGGGGTGGGACAGCCCTCCCCCCCCCTTCAGGACAAAGTCATCAGTTTCCATGACATCATCCCCCGATGCTGGGGACAATGGCAGGATGCAGACTTCCAATTCAGCACACTGACATCAGCCTCGGTGGAAGGACTTGGCCTGGAGCCGGACTGATCCTGATGGAGGAACCTCGTGTCCGGAGCCAGTGCCCTGGTGGCTGATCACTGTCGTGTGGGCGGGGCACGCAGTGTCCAGCAGGCGGCGCTCCAGAGTCCGGTGGCCTCTGGCTCGCAGGTGCTCTGTGTCTTGGATCTGGAATGTTCCCCAAACACCCTGTATTAAAGGCTCACTCCCCAGGGACATGCAATTGGGGTCGGTGACACTGCTAAGAGGTGGGCCCTCACGGGAGTCTTGTGGTCACTCCGGACAAGTCCTTGAAGGAGATAGTAGGCCCATCTCCTTCCTCTTCCAACCACGTGCGAGCAGTTTTGCTCTGCCACCCCCTCCCCCACCAAGATGCGCTGCCCCACTTCAGGCCCCAGGGCAATGGGGTCCCCCAATCACGGACTGAAACCTCCGCCGTGAACCAAAGCAAACCTTTCCTCGTTATAAGTTGATTAACTCAGATATTTGTTACAGTTCCGGAAAACTGACTGACACAGTTACCATTATGTTTTTCTTATAGAAGAGAGAGTAGGCTCAGAGAGGTGAGTTACTTGTCCAAAGTCACACAGCTGGTGAGCAGCAGAGCCAGGACCAGAGCCCTGGTGGTTTGGTGGGAGTGCTCTTCATTCATGGCAAGGCTGATATGCTGGTGGATTTAGAATATACAGTTGGGAAAATAAGCTGTTGAGGGGTTGACAAGTCTAGAGACCAGTACAAGAGAGGATCTGGCGTGCTCCACCATGTCCTGAGAAATGAGGAGAGAGGCCTGTGCCCAGGGGATGAGCTGAATGGCCTGGAGAAACCCCTCCCACCCCCATACCTGGTTGAAGACTCAACCCTGGTGAAGTACAGAGGGTGTGGTCTTTGGGGTGCCAAGTTGCTGGCTATGTCATTCCTCACCGTGCCACCCCACCCTGCCACCAGTACAGCAGGCCCTGGAGATAGCAGACCTACAGTGTGGTGGTTACGAGGTCAAGCTTTGGGTTTTAACTGACAGATATCAGACCTTAGTTTTTCAATTTGCAAGCTGTGTGATCTTCAGCAAGTTTCTTAACCTCTCTGAGCCTTCATCCTTTGTTCCAGCAACATATCTCCTTTGGCAACTGGGAGGAGCTTCTCTGGGATACACTTCTGGGGGGCAGAATGTGCTGAGTCGCAGGATCCATGTCACTTTAGTACTGTCCCTGAAGGCCAGCCGTGCTCTGCAGTGATTGACAATTGACACTCCCAACAGCAAGAAGCCCAGATACCCCCACCTGCCAATCTCCTGCGTGTCCTTTACAAACACCAGCCTTCATCCTGCCTCTTCCTCCACTGACCGTATGTATTAGAGACCTTTTCATACCGACCCCTCTGGACAGGCCCCATTTGTAAACATTTTGTTGAATTATAACATAATTGCAGAACAGCTATAGCACAGAGCGAAAAACATTCGAACAGTTGCAACTTTGACCCAGAATAGCCCTAGCCTCATTCCGGAAGCCCCTCCTGCTGCCGAATTGGCTTTATAAATAACGTATCCAGTGTGCGCAGGTGAGGGCATGGCGGGGGTCCATGGGCTAAATGTTGTCTTGGTGAGATCTCTCCGTGTCATTGCGCTTAGTGACATTGGGCAGTGCCTGGAGGCACTGTGGGTTGTCACGACTTGCCGAAGGGATGGAGGCGGGGACTCTGAGCTGCATCCTGCCCTGTATGAACCCCACCCCCCCACCCCCCGCCCAACAAAGAATGGTCTGGTCCTACGCGTCCACAGTGGCCAGGTTCAGAGGATATTTGGATTTTACTGTGAGAGGGGAGGAGAAACATCAGCCGACGGTCTCCTGGACGGCACTGCCCACTGGCAAGCCCTTTCCAAAGGGGCTGTGTCCTGGATCTTAGCTGGGGTCTTGCTCCTTTCCCACCCCATGGATGTGCCACTGAACCAGTCTCCCTGAGGGCCTCTTTCCAGTCTTCCAGTCTTTGGGCCGTGACACCATGAACATCTGCGCCTTCTGACACACGTTCTTTCTGGAGACCCCAAAGGATGGGGACGATGGAGGTTTAATTTAAATGTAAATTCCCTGCACCCTCCACGTGTTTAACATCCAGTTGGCCTTATGGGAACACCTCCCACTGTTCTGGCTTCTTACACGTGTGGACGCCCAGGCTGGAAAGATAAGCAGGAAATCCGGCCCTGCATGGGAAAACGGGCGGCCTCTGTCCCTGGGAGAGCTGGGACTCAGAAAAGCCAAGTGTCAGCCTGGGGGGACCCGGGAGAGCCCAGTGCTGACCTCCCCGCCCACAGACAGGGCCTGCGGCTGGGCTGGGGAGGGTTCGCCTTTGATTTCCCCTGAGATGTGTCTCATGGACTAATTCCTCTTTGAAATTAATCTCGGTCCCTTTGGTCACTGTCAATATTCAAGTTTGGGGAGTGTTTGGGCTCCAGATATACTTCCTTAAAAGGGAGCCGTAGGAGATGGCACCGACGGTTTTGATGTCGCTGACTTCTGAGACGGCTGGATGAAACGCTTTACGCTGAATGTCACCCGAGCAATCAAATCAATGGAACAGAAATCTAAAGGCACATAACTCACCAAGCCAGGCTAAACCCAGGTGCAGTTACTGTTAATGAGGGTCAGATTCAGCCCTGAACTTGCTGGCAGAACAGTGAGGGAAATACAACGGAGCCCACAGTCTCTTATTCTCTAATGGAAGAAGACCTGCTCGTCTTTAGCTGAGATGGTTATTTCCTTGATCCCAAGTTCTTTTTTTTTTTTTTTTTTTAATATTTATTTTTTAGTTCTCGGCGGACACAACATATTTGTCTGTATGTGGTGCTGAGGATCGAACCCGGGCCGCACGTATGCCAGGCGAGCGCGCTACCGCTTGAGCCACATCCCCAGCCCTTGATCCCAAGTTCTGAAGGAGCGGGATGTGAATGGCCTAAATGACTTCTCCAGCCTGTGTTTCTGTCTGCTCTTCCTGCCCCGCTCAGATGGAGTGGAGGTGGCACTGCCGGGGACCAGGCCGTGTGCTTCACAGACACCGTGATCATTGGATCCATTTTACAGATAAGGGAACTAAGGCTCACAGAGGTTGGGTAACGGCCCCCACTCACATGGGGACAATGGAGGGGTTGACGGGGCAGGGGTGACTGACCTCGGAGAAGGTAAATAACGGATCCAGGTTCACACAGCCGGCTAAGGCCAGAGCTGAGGTTGAAGTTAGAGCATTTAGAGCCCCTAAGCGTCTTGAGCATCTATTAAGTCCCAGGCACACCTTAGGTGTAGAGTTCAAGGTGAGGAGAGTAGTTGTCAGACTTGCCTACCCCCCCACCCGACCCCGCCGCCCCTTTTCAGTGCTGGGGAGCAAATCCAAGGCCTTCTGCACGGTCGGCAAGTGCTCTGCCACTGAGCTCCACCCCAGAGCCCATCCTGGCTCTTAACTGCCAGGTGACCCTGGGAAAGTGCTTCATTCCATGGGCCTCAGTTTCTTCACCTGCAAAACGGGCAGATCATAGCCCCAACTTCAAAGTGTTGGGAGAATTCAGTGAGTGGATACCTGGAGAGCTCAGCACAGAGCCTGGAAGGGGGGCGGCCATCAGTGTCAGTTCCCATCAAGGTCAATGCCAGGCGCCCACCGGCGTCTTCAGAGATCCCTGATGAGCCAGGAACGGACTCTACCACTGAGCTACATCTCCAGTCCTTTTTATTGTATTTTGAGACAGGGCCTCACTAAGCTGTCCAGGCTGGCCTTGAATTTGTGATCCTCCTGCCTCGGCCTCCCAAGTAGCTGGGAGTACAGGCCTACCTTCTTCTTTTCTTTACCATTCTTCTCCCCAACCCTTTATTCTGGCAACTCTCTGATTGCCCCAGGGCTGAAAGGAATCAAGCAGGGCAGCTGCTAGAATGTAATAAACAAGCTCTCTTAGTAATGGCTGGAAGCCCCTAGCCGAACTGTCTGCAGTATTTTACACAGTAACACCTTACGATTTTATTTATATTACATTTCTCTCTTGGCCAAGCCCTCCTCTTCCTGCCAATCACCTCACTGAACTTTTCCAGGAGTTCCGTGAAGGAGCAGAGATTCTCATCTCCATTTTTACAGATGAAGAAAAGAGAGCTCAGAGAGGTTATGTGATTTCTCCAAGGTCACCAGCAGAGCAGAACCCAGTTCTTTGGGCTCCAAGCTCAGCCCTCTCTCTGCTGCATCCTGTTGCTGGCCGGCAGTTTATAAAACCGTTTCCAGAAATAGTTAAGAGCCAGAGCTGGAAGACATTTTGAATTGAGCAAGAAGGAATTGAAAATCAACCCAGGTCTGGTTCCGGGGCTTTTCTCCTCATCCCTCACCCCCTGTTCCTCGGGGCCTGCGTCTCTCTGACCGCCTCACCCTCTCCCCGAGAAGCCAAGCAGCAGAGGGCTTCCTTCCTCTCTCACTCGTCCACCGACAGGGACGGAATTCAGCCCGGGGACCCTGGGACCCAGGTTTCTGTTGGTCACTCCGCCCGTCTGTGGCCTTCTATTAGGATCCCGCCACATCCTTTGGCCACCGATTTTTCAGGCTTGCTCATGCAGGTTTCTGCCCAGCTTTCTGTCACCCTGGGAGGCTGCCCCGCCCACCCCCTTTAAAATCACATCCCCATGGCCCCAGACCTCACACCCCTGCCGTCCCTCGGCTTCACTTTTCTCATTATGGGAAAACCCACAGGTTTGCTTATGTCCCGTGTCCCTCCCCCTGAGCTCCCACACTGGTGTGTCCCTGTGACAATGGCAAGACCTGTTTTTTTGTGGTCTGTTTTGCTCACGGCTACACCTGAGGAGCCTGGGACAGATCCTTGTTCACAGTAGGCACCCCATAAGTGTCTCCTGTATATTGGACGTCTCTTGCCCACATGCATCCAACCCACAAATAGGAGCCAAGCTAGGAGGTCATAGTGTCAGGCCCTGTGCCAGGGACTGAGATGTCCCTGGAGACTCAGGGATCGTCTCATACTGAACAGAGCTGGGCTGGATGTCCAGACCACACCCTGGCCACGCCTTGCCGCAGTCTGGCTGGACACAAATCACGAGCCACTCACAGCTTTGTAGATTCAAACAGCAATTCTTTATTCCGGATCTCACACCGGCCGTCTACAAACACGTTCTGGGGAAATCCACGTTCTCTGCCCAAATCCACACCCACTGGGCTTCTGTCTCCCAAATATATTCTGAATCCCGTGAGAACTCAAGGGGAACTCAGGCAGCAGGATACGCCCTATTCTAAACCGGGAAAGCCCTAAACTTGGATTATCCTAAACGGGGAACACCCTAAACACGGATCCGCCCTGGTCCTTGAGCAAGGTCACCTTCCACTAAGCAACATGGGGGTAGCTGGCAAGGAAATTGTCATACCTACTTGGCTAATGGCTCCCAGCAACGCCTGTCCCAGCCCTGGCCTGGGGGGACACCCATGGAGCTTAGTGAATGGCTAGGTGCTAGCAGAAGGGACCTGACGGAGCGGACTCCTTGGATTTGGGGACAGGATGGTCTCGCTCCTGAGTGGGTCATGAATTGTTATCTACTCAAAGTAGCAAAGCCTTGGAACCTGGGGAGAGAGGAAGTGCGTCTCGTTTCCTTTAAAAATTGTTAACTTTACTGTTCAATGGATTCACAAGCCCTGTTCACATCAACGAGGTGCCACGTGGTGTTTCCTCCCATAAATCCACCGTGCGATGTCCACATCAGGGTGACGGATCCGTTCCCTTAAATACTTTCTACTTCCTTATGTTGACAACCCTCAGAATGCTTTCTTCTAGCTTTTTCCAGGGGGGCAGTAGGTCACCGTTCTCCGCAGTCACCCTCCTGCGCAGTGGCCCCTAGACCTTCGAGCTGCCCTCTGACGGGGGGGGGCCCTGGTACCCACCCACCAGCCTCTCTCCATCACTTCCTCCCCGCCCGCCCCCAGCCCCCAGTCACCACCATTCTGCTCTCGATTTCCGAGATAAAGCTTCCTCTCTTTCTCCTGGGCCTTTTCCTCCTGAGGAGAGGATCTGCGGGTCCAGGTGGCGCCTTTCAGGCAGAGAGCTGCCCCAGGACCTCTTGGCCCCACCGTGATGGGCGACCCCCTCCCAGCTCACCTCCCATGGCTGGTGGGGCTTCCGGCTGCTGCTTTTTATAAAGGACTATTTTAAGTTTTCACAGACCAGTGAGGTTTGGTAGGAGGAGCCCAGCAGAGAGAAGAACCCAGACTGAGACTTGGATTATCTTTCCTCTCTTACAAGCTTTGTGGGTTTGTTTTGAACAGAGGGGATGACCTGGCCCTTGAGAACGTCTTTTTGCACCTGCGTTGCATTTCCAGCAGCGTTGCTTACTGTGCCGTGTGTTGGGTTGCTGCTGTTGTCAGACCCTGAGCCCGTGAGGGCAGAGACGCCACTCATTTTTGTAACACCAACACGGTGTCTGGCATTCGGCACTCTGCCCTCCAAACACTTACCAGATCAAGGAAAGCCATCCTCTTTCTCCCTAAGTTCGCCACTCTCCGTTTAATTGGTTTGAAGGTTACGGTTTAAACCAGCCAGGCTGATTTCCCTCTAGGTGATGGTAGTTAATGAATCCCTGAACCTCAGTCGCTTAACAGAGGTGTATTTCTCATTTTTCCCCATGTCTGACTGAGGGGGGTCGGGAGTGTGGTGGAGGGACTCTCCTGCATATGGTCACTCAGGGACTCCGGCCCACAGCAGTTCAAACGCCTCGCGGCAGAGCTGGTTGAAGGCTGAGTCCTGGCTCTGAAACACATCTGTCTTTTCTGCTCCAGCTGGCTGGTTAGGACTGGTCACATGGCCTTACCTTGCTGAAGGCAAGCTCTGAAATCTAGTCTTCCTTTAATCCCCAAAAGAAGAAAATTAAAAGGGACGTGGTGGGCCCGGCCTGGTGCCTGCCCACTGAGCGCAGCCCTAGCTGCGATGATATGTGGCTAAACTCCTGCAGCTTGAGAGACTCCCACGGCTCTGCGCTCGCTGCAGCTGCCCGCAGAGTTGGCAGGAAAGGGGTCCACCTTCTGTCCGGCCTGCGGACTGGAACGAGAGACGGAAAACAATCGATGAGTGATCGCCTTCCTTTTCGCTTGGCCTGAGGCAGCGCTCGGTCTGAGTCATCTTCAATTCCCTTGTTCCCAGGCCGAACTCTTTAAAAGATCCTAATTAGATTCTTAGAAGAAATAATGGCCATCAGAAGAGCAGATGACAGGAGGTTGCCTGTGGAGCTCGACTCCAGGCTGGGAAAATGTAATAAGAGGACCTGTCCCTCCAGGGACGAGACAGATAAGGGGGGAAAGGTCACGTCAACTCACGGCGGACACGCTGCCCACGAACCGCGTCCTTCAGGGACAGCGCCCTGCTTGCCATGAGTCTGATGAGGGATGGGGCGGGGGGGATGCTTTTATGCTACTACAGGACTTTGTTGCTGAGGAAACCGAGCCTCAGAATGTTCTAGATTTTTGGCGAGGGTGTGTTATAACCAAAAAAAAATTGAATTATGGGGACTATTTTAGAATATTTTAGAACTATCTCCGAGTTGCACCTTGGAAAGTAGCAGGATTTCCTGAGGAGCCTTGTTTAGGCTCTTGACGATCAATTATTGTCCTGTGAATGCACATGGCTTGTCACAGTATTTTATAAGAGCTCACAGGGCACCTTGGGAACATTCTAGAATGATCAGCTCCATGTTCAGATGAGGAGATCGAGGACCAGGCAGGTTAAACTCAATGTGAATCTGGATCTATGGGCTGAGCGGGTCGTAAACAAAGGTGATGTATAATCGGTGGCTCGGGAAGTGACACAGCCACTGTGTCGCGTTCTGTTGTGAAGAATGAATGATCCCACACTGATGTTAAAAAAAAAAAATGAGCTCTTTCATCTTGAAAAAAGATGTGTGTAGATTTTATGTATGAGTCAACTGAGATGATTTAGAAAACAGTAGCATAATTTTACTGTGTCATTTTCAAATTCTTCTTTTTTTTGGCAGTGCTGAGGATCGACCCCAGGGCCTCACACATGCCAGGCCAGTGCTTTACCCCTGAGCCACAGCCCCAGCCCCTCGAACTCTTGAAGAGCTCCCTCGTTTGGTCTTCTCTCTGAAAGTCAGGGTGCTGTCGCAGGTAAAGGCTGACTCTGGAGTCAGGCAGAGATGTGATGGGACCATTAATTAGCTGTGACCTTGGGCAAATCACTTTAGCTCTCCAACAGCGGGACGTTCATTAGTAATAGGAGCATGATATTATCACTGGGTTGGATAATGATACCTAAAGTTACCCTTCCCCCACTTGTTTCTCTACTCTTATCAGACTGTGGATCATGCAAGCCAGCCGACCTCAGGATCCCGTATCTTGCTTTCTCAGTGTCCCACACACACACCCAGCCAGGGCTGACCATGCGGTCCTACTTTGACCAATGAGGATGCTGCTTTCATTTCCAGGAGGCTCCATTCCACTGAAGTTCATTTCATCCGTTTACAGTTGACTCCACCTTGAAGGCGAGGTCCAAGTGGAAAGAGCCTCCATCCACCAAGCTCCAGACCAGAAACCGGAAGCGTGGGTTCTCATTCCTGCTGTGCCAGTGCTCCCACTGGGTGACCCTGGGCTGGCCACATTTCCATTGTGAATCTTGGCTTTCTCATCCGTGCATTGAGTGGGGACTGGATAGTTACTCACTTGTAAGAGACAGCGAGGACTTCGCACACTGCATGCCTGGCCACCTCTGCCCATCACCCTTCAGCTCCTCTCCAAGGGGAGGGTGCCCACGGGCTCCACTGGAGTGTTGGACACCCCCTGGGCCATGCGCCCTAGCAGGAGGGATCAGTGTGCAACAAAGTCCACAGCTCCTGCTCGGCCTCATCTAAAGTCCTGCCTGAGTTCTCGAACGTTCCCTCACGTAATGGTCACTGGATTGGCCCTGGATGGAGTTGGATTTTGATTCATGGAAGGTGGTTTTAGTATAGAGCTTAAACTAAGTGCTCTGATCTAATTTTTTTTTTGCAGGAGAGTTCTACACTGGTGATTATTAGGTTCAACTACTAATAAAGAAGGGTTTCATTCTGAGATACACGCTACCCTTTGATACGGCTCCCTAAGGAACTGGGGGATGGGGGGATGGGAAAGGAACGCGTGAAGAGAGGGTCCGTCAGGGACAGGATCCAGGTGTTCCTGCACCCCTGGTCTCCACGGCACCAAAAAGATGGACAAAGTTCCAACCCACGCTAATCCCTACTTAACGTTAAACAGATCTTTTGAAATCTCCATCTTTGGCCATGGGTGGGGCAGCCTGCTCTGATGTTCTAAGATCCTGAAAATCCCCTATCTTGGTTGGAACCAACATTGGGTCCACAGTTCCCATCCCCCCCATAGCTCATGGTTTCCTCTTCCGAGATGTGACTATCAGGGGTGGCTCCACGGGGACAGCCCACTGCGGGGACTTCAGCCTGTACCATCTCCCAGTTTCCATCAGCTCACCCATTCTTTAATACGGGCACTGGACACAATCAAAATATGGCCCTAAATGCCTCGTCTCCAAGTCCTCCCTCCTTCCAGAGTCCCATCTCCAGCTTCCTCCTGGGTGCAAACTCTGGAACTCCCTCTGCTGAGTAGCATGAACACTTCCTAGAATAGCTGAAGGGGTTGGATTTGGAGAGAACCCTTTCCTGAAAAGCACACGGGCCACTTCCACCCTGGCCCCGGCTGGGGGTGGGGTAGCTCTGTAATTGGTGCCAGGCCCCGGGAGCCCCAGGACGCTGGCAGGCCGTGTACTTTGGGAGTGGAACAGGCTATTGTCAGGACACAGGCAGATGTTTGATTTAATTGGCCATCCTTGACGTGCTCTGGTTCTCTTCCCCGGGCGGGACTGAAAAGAAAAAGAAGAGAAGGGAAGTGGGTGGTTTGCAGAAACTCCAATGGATGGGTGGAGGAGATAAGAAGAACCCGGTGAAAGGACTTGGGCAACGCTGTGCCACACTCTGTCCTAGGTGTTCACGAAACAGGAAAATGTAGACTCCTTGCCCTTGCAGGGCTGGTGAGCT
Source organism: Callospermophilus lateralis (assembly GCF_048772815.1). NCBI lineage: Eukaryota > Metazoa > Chordata > Mammalia > Rodentia > Sciuridae > Callospermophilus > Callospermophilus lateralis. The sequence goes on along the minus strand of NC_135323.1, from coordinate 13,218,437 downwards.
CAGGAGGAAACAGAAACAGACAAACAGGCAAGTTCAAGGGCTAGCCCTGGCCAGCCTCCCACGATTCAATATTCCCACGAACCATCTGGGATCTTGTTAACACGCAGATTCTGACTCCGTGGACTTGGAACCTGAGATTCTGCATCTCGCGCAAGTTTTCAGGTGATGTTGATGCTGCTCTCCAAGGAACCCCACTTTGATTAGCCAGGAGTCAGGCATGAACATCACGGACCCTGGAGCCTGACAGCCCCAGGCTCCAACCCTGGCTCCTCCACTTTCTGGCTGAGTGAGCTTGGGGAACCCCCTGGACCTCTCCGAGCCTGTTTCCACCTCTGTATAAGGAGGAGTCTGATTCCGATTTCATTGTGTTGTGCACAAGGTGTCCAATGAGACAATTCAGGTTTAGCCCTGAGCCTAATGCGCAGCACATAGTAAGTGCTCAACAAAAGGCAAAAATGGGTCTTGGTCTGGGCTCTTAAGAATTATTTGAGAATTCTGAAGCTAGTGCTATGGACATTCAAAGAAGGCTTCCCAGAGATGGTGACCTGTGTGCTGAGCGGTGCGGGACAGGAAGCATGCAGGGCGAGAGGACAGTGTGAGCAGATGTCTTACACCTGGCAGCATGCTGGGTATAATTGGTCTTGGGTGAAGCCTTGGCGTGACGTGGGCTTGGCAGAGGCTTAGCTCTAATGCTCCTTCTGTTTCTTACTCTCGCCTGCTGTCACTGTTGCCTGGAAGGGACATGTCCAGGAAAGTGCATGGAGCTGTTCTCTCCCATGTGGTAGCCACAGGTGGCCCACATGTGGAAACAATGATATTTTGGATATACTGGGTTAAAGAAAATACCTGGTAAAATAAAATATGCAAAAAGACATAGTATTAAAATTGATTTCACTGTTCCTTTTTACGCTAATGGAAAAATTTAAAAGGAATATGCAGCTTGCATTATGATTCTGTTGTACAGCTCTTGTTTGGAGCGCCTTTCTGCCCCTGATTGATTGTCTTGCCGGAGGTGGGGGCAGGATCAGTGCAAAGGTCCCTTGAGGGCCCATGTCAGGCTGTGCTACCAATAGCCAGAATAGCCCGAGAGCAGCAAAAAGAACTGAGCATTGAGTCTGAGCAAGTACCACCAGATGGCCATTCAGATGCTGAGTCAGTTAGCTACAGCTGCATAACAAATGATCCCATGCCCCAACTGCCTAAAACAGTAGCCACTCTTATTGCTTACGTGCTTGCAAGATACCTGAATAGTTCTGCTGATCTAGAACTGGTCAGGATGATTTTGTTTTTAAATATATTTTTAGTTGTAGATGGACACAATAGCTTTGTTTAATTTATTTATTTTTATGCAGCGCTGAGGATTCGAACCCAGCGCCTCACACATGCCAGGCAAGTAGTTCACCACTGAGCTACAACCCCAGACCCCAGGCAGAGTTTGACTGGGCCGCTAATTTGATTGGTGTGTGACGGGGCTTAGAAATCAGCAATTTTTAAAAGCTCTCCAGGTGTCAGAATGGAGAATCGTTGATTCAGGTCCTAGAACAGTGGTTCTCAAACTTGGGCATGTATCAGATCCCCTGAAGGCCTTAGGTTGATAATACAGATTGCTGGGCTTCACCACCAGCAATTACCATCCTAAGAGTTTCTGATTCAGAAAGATTGGTTTGGGTTCTAGAGGTTTGCGGGTTTTTTTTCTTTCTTACAAGTTCCAAAGTGATGCTCCTGGCCTGGGGACACCCTTTGAGCCTCTTCTGTTAGTTTTGTTTCCTGGAGAAAGACACATTTCAGTTGGAGGTGACGGAGTTGACACATTAACGAGGAGGAAGTTTCCTGAACCAGGAAGGGAAATTTCAGACCCAGATGAGAAGAATCACAAAGCACTTGGCTGGCTTTGCACCATAGACTCCTGGCTCAGCCCATCCTCGTCCTTGAGACCAGCTTGACAGATTCAACCCCACTCAGATCAAATACGTTCGGGAGGGAAAAATTGCATCTGAACTGAACATGCACAGATTTTCTCCTTGTCAGTATTCCCCAAACAACACAGTCTAGCAGCGATCTACACAGCATTTCTATTGTATCAGGTGGTGTCAGTCACCTAGAGATGATTTAAAATGTCCAGGAGAGTGTGCATAAGTGATGTGTCAACGCTATGGCATTTTACACGAGGGACTTCATTATTCTTGAGTTTTAGTATCTGTGGGAGTCCTGGGGCCAATCCCCCACGGATACTGAGGGACAACTACACATAGGGCCAAGTGGCTATATAAGTGCTCCTGGAAATTTCACAATTGTCATAAATTACATTGAACCGTCTTGGGGAATGCAGGTACCTGTCGGAGCAAGAACGAGTTTGAGCTCTCTAAGTCTTGGGTGGGGGGCTTGGCCAGAGGCTCAGATCAGGCAGATGAGGATCCCGTTTAACGCTCCGTGGCAGGAAGTCAACTGCGACTGTCCCTGAGAAGCTGGATGAAGCTCGGGGAGGCCAGACCCAGTCAGTAATGTCATGGGCACTCACTGAAGCAGCTTCTTTGGAGAAGGAGGGGGCTGAGGGGAGGGACAGTCTCTCTGTGGGCCATGTCACATCTGTGGGAAAAACCTAGAGTTATTGGTTACACTTTCCCCAGTATGAGAGAGGCCGAGGGGCCTGTGTTTGACTTCTGGATACCATCCCGTCTGAGATGGTGGTAGGGGGCCAGAACCCTTCTCCAGGGAAGTCTGGTGGCCAGGGAAGCAAAACATGGCCTCCTAGTGAAGCCAACCCAGCCCCAGAGAGAACTCACTGTTAACTCAGGGTACCACCTGGAGGTGAGTCAGCTTTTCCTCACTGAGTCCAAAATACTTGACAAGAACAACTTAGAGGAGGAAATGATCATTTTGGCTCATGTTTCAGAGGTTCAGTCCATGGTGGGCTGGTCCCATTTGCTCTGGGCCTGCTCATGGAAGAAGGCCACGGTGAAGGAAAGCAGCTCAGCTCCTGGTGGCCAGGAGGCAGAGAGAGAGGGACAAAGGGGTTTCAGGGAAGATGCACCCTTCCAGGGCCCACCCCAGTGGCCCATCTCCTCCAGCCATGCCCCACCCACTCACAGTTACCACCCAACAAGTCTATTCAAACATGGCTGCCAAGGTTCCAGCTCTCACCACCCAATCCTTTCACCTCTGAACATTCCCGCATTGGCACAGGAGCTTTGGGGGCAACACCTGGCATCCAAACCATAGCAACAGCTCTTCCCACTTCCCTCTCAGCTCTCTTTCTAACACCCGCTCTCCCTATTGCGATCCATTCCCTTCTGCAGCATTCAATGCATTCCCTGTATGAGAGAAGTGATGCTGGATAAACCAAAGCCCAGACTGCCGGGCCAGGGGGTGGGTATGTATCCTGTAGGCTTTGGGGGCCGTGGAAATGTCTGCACTAAGCATTGCCATGGCATGCATTCCTCGGACCCCAGACCCATAGAAACTTGTGCTCCATGCGCCTCACACAATAATTGATCCAATCAATGTTTTAGAAAGATCTGAAAAGTTTACCTTCTCTTTTCCAGTTCTCCTAAATCATCTCAAGCCTGTCCTATCTCTGCAGAATGGTCGACCCTTACCCTTACGGTTAGTGGCTCAGGTTTCCTTAATCTTAACTTGGAACCCACAGATACCTGTCAAGCAGGATTTGACACTGACTTACCAAAGGTATGTTGGTTGGCCTACATTTTTTTCTCCCCTGCATGATAACCTTCAAGGTTGATTAATTTAAGAGAATTTGAACACTGCAGTGCAAGATACACCTCAAGATAAAAATGTCTTTATCCGCCCTGTGTCTGGTATCCAGGACTCTGTGGGGTTAGGGATCAAGCACTGCTTCCTGTTGCAGAAACAGGGGGGACTCTACTCTCTGTCAGATCCGGATTCAGATCCTAGCCTTGCCACTGATTAGCTGTCTGATTTATTAACATCCCAGTTTTTTTTTTTTTTTTCTTTGAAGAATGGGGTAGCAATTCGTTCCTGCCCCTGCGCCTCGCTTACAGGGTGGTTGTGAGAACCGGAAGGCATCAGTGCATATAAAACGGCAAGAGTCAAATAGTAAGGATCAACACATGGATCAGTCCTGGTGGTGGGGACTCCATCACAGAAGCTACTCCCTTCATGGTCTTCAGCCCCAGTCCCAGGAAGAATCCTGGGGCCGTTTCTGGGAAAGAGAAACATAAGTACCCATCCTGAAGGAGACACGCTTTATGTACACAACACTTCAAAAGGGCTTTGCAGAGCCCTCTAGCTGCAGAGATGTTTGGGTTTGAGTCTGTAGAGTGTGTGGGGTGGGTGTGTGGGTGGGTGGGTTTTGTACTGTGGGACACTGGGTAAGAGGGGGGCTGAGGGAGTGGAGCAAGAAAGGAGGGGCCTGGGTTCCAAACTCAGAAGGACCTTACACTTGGTTTAAATTGCTGCCTTCATTTTCTCAAAATTCTTAAATTTCATTTTGTACTGAATCCTGAACTTCTCAAGTACCTAGTCTTGTGAAAGGGGTTCAGCTGCTGTTCTGTCCACGCAGACCATAAAGTGACCACTTTTCCTCCCAGAATTCTTAGCACTTGCATGTCCCCTTGAGCACAGAGAGCACTAAGCTGTGTATGGGGCTGGCTTTAAGAAGGGATCTGAATAAATAGTAGGCATATTGGGGCTGGGGATGTGGCTCAAGCGGTAGCGCGCTTGCCTGGCATGCGTGCGGCCCGGGTTCGATCCTCAGCACCACATACAAACAAAGATGTTGTATCCGCCGATAACTAAAAAAAAATAAATATTAAAAACTCTCTCTCTCTCTCTCTCTCTCTCTCTCTCTCTCTCTCTCTCTCTCTCTCCCCTCTCTCACTCTCTCTTTAAAAAAAAAAAAAAAAAATAGTAGGCATATTCCCATGAGTGGTCACGTATGACCCTGGGCTGCCCTTCCTAAGACATTTGGACTGATAATGGCTTTTCTGCACGTGGGAATAATATAAAAAAAAAAACCTGACGTGTCTGTCTCATCACCTTATTTCCTTTATGGGAACTGCCCTTCTCTTGCTCCATATGTTTCTAGTGGGGCTGCCAATCATGGTGCACTGCACCCCCAGCTGTAGGCATGTGACCCAGGCTACATCATGTGACCTAGTGCTCCATCCCCCTCCCTCCTTGCACCTGCCATTGACCTAGGGTGGGGGATTATGTGACCTCTGGTCGCCTTTGATGACATCCAAATGGAAATCGCAGGCCACCAAAGAGACAGGCTTAACAGAGAATTTCACTCTGCCTCCATCTGCTGTAGTCACAATATAAGATTTTACCGCCTGCTCCCGTTCCCTCTGTGAGTGTGGCTTTGGTTAGTTGCTCTGCTGGGCGGTGCATTTTTCAGGGACAAGGTCAGACAACCAAGGCTCTGTGGTCATGACCAAAAAAAAAAAAAAAAAAACACTCTCAAAGGATCAGAACATCACGATCCCTTTTACTGGCTTACACAGGACAAAAAATCAGACCAATATAATGTATGAATTTATTTGGTATAAACTTGATTTATATTATTTTGGAACACGGAGAGGTGCTTCTCATTGATCTTTTATAGAAACACCTGTAAAAACAGGAATCGTGATTTTCCCAACAGAATTTGATGGCAGATCCTTTAGACATGGAGAAAAAAAATAATTAGCAAGGGCTTTTAATTTTATTTCTTTTTTTAAAAACAACTTTGTTGACGTATAATTTACAAATCATCAAAATAATCAATTTTAATTGTGCAACTCGATGATTCCTAGCAATTCACTGAGTCATGAAACCCTGGTCACAACACAGCTTCTGGACATGTCTGTCACTCTCCCAAATCTACATTGATTCCCTATTCCCTCCCCTGGCCCAGGAAACCACTGGTCTATTCTCTGTCTCTCTGGCTTTTCCTATTCTGGATGCTTCACATAAATGGAGTCATATAATATGAGTTTTTTCCTTTCTCACCTCTTTCACTTAATGTCTTGGAGGTTATGCATGGTGCAGCTTGTATCAGTGTTCGTTCCTTTTTGGTGCAGAGACGCAGTCTATTGTATGGCTGTACCGCATTCGCTTATCCATTCTTCCACTGATGGATATTTGGACTGTATCCACTTTTTGGTAATGATGAATAATGAACATTTGCAAATAATCTTCCTGCAGCTCTTTAGACAGCGCAGACTTCTTCTCAACAACAGAGAAACCAACTCTTTCTTGAACTAGAATATAGGCCTTGGTGAGCTTACCCTGAAAATAAGAGATAGTGTGTTCAGACTCAGCTCCATCCCCTGGGAAGGCAAAACGGTTATGGGAGGTCAGACAGTCTCAGGCTCTACTCTAGATTCCCCACGTTTCCCTTCACAAGGAGCCATGACACCCAAGTGGGGTCCGGGGTCCTTCCTTGGACGGATGTATATGGATGTCTGGGAAAATCCCTCTTCTCGTTGGGATTACTGTGCTGAGGAGATGGAACGCTGACACACTGCGGTGCCACTGCCCACTTCTGTGGAGGGAGCCTGTCGGCCCCATTCATTCCTTCTACCCTATTACTGAGGCTTTCTGTAATCTGGGCACTGTCCTAGGAGTTAAGGGACACAGTCTTGACATAAACAGACAAAACACTCGTGCACTCACGGAGCTTATCCTAGTTGGGGAGATAGACCATGGATAATACGGAAAAAAAAAAAAAAGATATATCTCATGGTACTATGTATTATAGAGACAAATTAAGCAAGGAAAGGCAGTAGGGATACCCTGATAAAGGACAGAATAGGTATTCTAAATAGAAAGAGAAGAACAGATTGGGAAGGTGACATTTGAGCAAACCAGAAAGACAAATAGTGTATCTCTTATCTGACATGCTTACAACCAGAAATGTTCTGGGTTTCAGATTGTCCTGGGTTTGGAATATTTGTATATCTCTCTATATATAATGATAGATCTTGGGGATGGGATTCAAGTCCAAATGTGAAATTCATTTGTTTGCTACACACCTTAACCATACAAATAGCCCAAAGACAATTTCATGTATCTTTAGCGCACTGGTGTTTTGACTGTGACCTCCCACAGGGGAGTGTGGATTTTCAGGAGTGGAATTTTCCACTTGTGCTATCACACTGGTGCTCAAAAAGTTTCGGAGTTTGGAATATTTCAGATTTTAGATTTAAAAAAAAAAAAATAGTTTTTAGTTGTCGATGGACACAATATCTTTATTTATTTATCTTTCCGTGGTGCTGAGGATCGAACCCAGTGCCTCCCCCATGCTAGTTGAGTGCTCTACCGCTGAGAAGAGCATCTGTTATCTCATAACTTCTGGGAGTCGAGAATTGGGGTGTGGCTGAGGCAGATCCTCCGTCTGCCCTGATCCTTTGTGTGCTTCCTCTGGAAGTGGGATGAGCCCTGTGGTGTGTGTGCAGGGGTAAATGTCTGCATTCTAGATTTTTTTTTTTTTTTAAATTTTCAAATGGTGGTGACCTGTTTGTGGACCAGCCACACTGGTATCTGGGTTAGTCAGCTATCACTGTAACAAAGTACCTGAGATAATGAACTTAAAAAGACAAAAACTTGAGGCTGGGGTCGTGGCTCAGTGGTAGAGAGCTTGCCTGGAATGTGTGAGGCACTGGGTTCGATCCTCAGCACCACATAAAAATAAATAAGTTGTCTGTTTACAACTAAAACATATTTTTAAAAAAGACAAAAGCTTTATTCTGTATTACAGTTTGGGAGGTTTTCCATGATTGGTTGGCCTTGTGGCTCTGGGCCTATGGTGAGGCAGCATATCATGGCACAAGTACGTGTCACGGCCAAGGAAGCAAGAAAAGGAAGAGAGAGAGGTCCCATAATCTGCCCAAGGACCTCCCACTAGAGCAGCCCTCTTAAAGGTCCTTACTACATTTCAGTAGTGCCACCCTAGGCACAAAGCCTGGAATGCACAGATCTTTGAGGACATTCAGCATCCAAAGTGGAGCAGCATCGCTTACAGCTTGTTAGAAATTCAGGCTCTCAGGCCCTGCCCCGGAGACCTGCTCAGTCAGAAACTCGCATTGACTGAGATCCCAGGTGAGGAATACACAGTGCTTCTCACACATCAGTTAGCATCAGAATCTTCTGGAGGGCTTGCTGAAACACAGCTTGCTGGTCCCCACCCCCAGAGTTTCTGATTCAGGCAGTGTGGGTGGGATCTGAGACCGCATTTCCAACAAGGTCCCAGAAGTGGCAGCGGCTGCTGGTCCAGGGACCAGACTTTGAGAACCCCTGGTCCACAGTGCACCAGGTGCTGGGGATCGGCATGAGTAAGATGACATCCTGGCTCAAAGATGCTCCCAGCCTCAGGTCCTCCTCTCGGCCTCTGGGGAGGATGACACATCAGATGCAAAGCTGCTTTTCCTGTCATAAATCCTAGGAAAGCAGGTTTTATATGCTACCCCTTGAAACTACATCAGTGCTGTCATGTTCATGCCTAACCTGGCACGGGCTCCTCTTTCTGCAGTAAAACCCATCTCTGTTCCTCTTAGCGATAGCCGAGAGAGGGGGAACAGGTGGTCACCAGCTTCCTGCTAATGACCCTTCATGTTTGCAGCCTGTTATTAAAATCGCCCTCAGATTTTTCCTTCTTGAAGACTACATAATTAGCTACCCTTTTCTGAATCATGGGGTGGAGAGGCTTTGGCTGGCTGTAGCTACCAGCCTCAGTCAAGGGCATATGGAGTGGAAATTCCTGAACCAGTGTGGGGGCTGGAGGGAGCATGGGGTGGGGGAGTCAGAGCTAGACTGTCAGCCTTCTGCATCTAAGCAAGAGCCTCAGGAGTGAAGCCAGCAGACAGCATGCAAGATGAACAGCCGTCGGAGAGGATGCAGGCACCAGCTGGAAGTGGAGCCGCACGGGTGAGTGGAGCATCTTCAGGACCCATGGGTACCAACAGGCCCATCCCCCTACCCCCGTGCCATTTCCCACCCTGACGCCCTGAAGCCAGTGGAACACCACCATGGGGCAGCCTGGCTGGCAGTGAGCATCCTGCTAGGTAGAAAGTGTGCCAACATCACAGAGATGATATCCAAAAGGCAAAGGTCAAGGTTAAACTTCAGACCACCTGCATGGGCATCTCCTGGGAAGCAGATCCTCAGGCTCCGCCCCTCAATCTGTTGCATCAGAATCTCTGGGTGAGGAATCTGAGAATAGGGAGTTGAACAGGTCATTTGTCTCCTCCCCTCCCCTCCTCCCCCTTCTATGCACAATCTTGTCTGTGTGTTTGACGTGGCTCTCTCTTCTCCATCTCGTCCATGCACAAAGAAGGAACGCAGCTCAGGGTAAACGAAGAACTTAGCACAGGGACAAGTCATCCTACCAACTTGTCTGTGTCATGCGTACATGTTTTGAAACTAAAAAAAAATAGTAACAGCTTACATTTATCGAGCGTCTCCTTGGTGGCAGTCACAGTGCTGTGGGCACTAAGTATAGATTGGCTGTATACATTTATCCAGTGGACCCCTCAATTCTACAAAAGAGTGGCTGTTGCCAACCCATTTTCTGGGCAGCAAGCTGAGGCTCACGGATGGAGAAATACGTCGGAGGTCCCACCGCTGGCAAGTGGCGGGCAGCCAGACTTGGACCCATGTCACCTCCATGTCACCCCTTCTTCCTCCATGACATGCTTTTCCCCTTCCAACTATAAAATAAATCAGATTAAATGTTATGCATTCGGGGAAAGAGAGAACCAAAGAGAAATGCTGGCGTGACAGCATTTCAAAGGCAATCTTGTCATCTGCTGTACCTCCCACCCCAGCCCTGGTAGGAGAACATTAGATCCATTCTGCAGATGAGGAAAACCAAGGCTCACAGAGGCGACCTGGTTTGCTGGAGGTCAAGGTGGGTGGAGGTCACAGGCTAGATCTATTGCTATCCAACCAGGCCACCCCTGGTGAGGATGGAGATGAAAGGCCCTGACACCCACACAGGGCGGCCTGGGCTCCAGGGCTCATACTTAACTGGGGGCCGCCCTTCCTATTTCAGACTAGCTATTTAATTACCCCAGAGCCTTCCTACTTCCCTGACAGCCAGAAACACTGCCCAGGGTTACGGGAACAGCTAAAACGGGACCCGGATGGCACGTCTGGGAATCTTATAATTAAAACTGACTTCAAAGACAAGTGCCGTTAAGCCCGGATGGCAGAAATAGAAAGTCACCTAACCAGGATCTGCGTGACCCAAATGGATGCCAGTGATTGGTTTTTACCAGTCTGGGCCCTTCTTAATTACAGTAGGTATTCTGAAGTCCGCAGTTTCCATTCCCACCTCTACTTTCTGAAGAGTCTTAAGGAGAAGACGGTTATTAGGAGCCTGTGTCTCCCACATCCAGGGCTGGGTGCTCAAGAGGAAAAGCGAGAAGGCGGGTTGGTTTTAGCAGCTGAAGATGGATGAGTCCAGAAGTGCCCACCAGAGGGCACTGGTGGAGAAGCCACCAGTGCAGGTGATTGACAGGGTTAGGGTTCGGGTTCGGGTTAGCTCTGAGTGTCGTTCTGTGCTGGGAAGGGGTGAATTCCAGAACCTTCTGTTTTGCCCACTGGACACTGCCCAGGTCTTCCACGGTTGCCTCATCGTGGGCACAATGTTTCCATCTCCCAGCAGGACTGCAGCTCACTGTGCCCACGTATCTCTGGTCACCTGTCTGGGCTCCTGCAGAGAGCAGGGTCTTCTGGACACAGCAGGCATGTGACCTGAGCAGGACCAGAAGTTCTCCATAAGGATGATGTCAAATCTCTCTCCCTTTGGAGCACAAACTATAAAAATATAAACTTAAGACCATTTTTTTTTTTTCAGCCATGGGAAGCAGATCTACTCTAGGGAAAAAAAAAATTAACATTTACGGGGAGGCAGTGAAGAGATGAGATCTACCTAGAAAGAGCCTTGTGACTCTGACAGCATCCCTAATTCCAGCTGTGCCTGGAGGATTTGCCCTTTGGATTTCCCAGTTAATGAGCCCATAAATTATTATTTTTGCTCAAGCTGGGTCAATTGGGTTTCTCTAAGGAACTCTAGAAAATATCTGAGACTCAAAATATCCAAATAGGAAAGCTCTCGTCCCTCTCCCCTCCACCCTGGCCTGCTGTCCACCCCTCCCCAGTTCACCTCATTACTGCCATGGGTTCATGGCCATCGTCTTGGTTCAGCCCACCTGGCTTCTTCTCTGAATTGTTAAACAGCCTCCCACCGGCTCCCTGACTCTGGGCTTTTCTCCTGCAGCAAAAAGACAGCCAGGTAGACACGCATACCCCTGCCCCCAGTCTTTCCAGTCATGTTCCTCCCTACATACAGTTCCATGGGGTACAGGAACCACCCTGCCAGAGAAGGACTTGCAGTTCCCAGTCTCCCCTGGAAGATTTTAGGAGCTCTTAACCCTTTCTGTGCCATGGGACCCTTGGCAGATAGTGGAAGCCTGTAAACTGCATCTCCCAATAATTTTTTAAAGCATAGACTACATAGGATGATACTGAAATTGGTTGCACATACAGTTGTCAAAGTATCTAAACAATTTTAAATATGGTACTATATGAGCTTTTTTATTTTTTTTTTTCTTTTTTTGCTATGAGGGATTGAACCCAGAGGCACTTAACCACTGAGCCACATCGCCAGCCCTTTTTATTTCTTATTTTGAGATAGGATCTTGCTAAGTTGCTGAGGCTGGCTTTGAACTTGCGTTCTTCCTCTCTTGGCCTCCCAACTCACTGGGATTACAGGCGTGTGCCACTGCGCCCAGCTATATGTGTTTTGTTGTTGTTGTTGTTGTTGTTGTTGTTAACACATTAAATAGAAAGCCCTAGTGGTGAGACTAATAACTATGGTAATTTTCAAACAGGAAAGGGTATAAATGAAATTTCAAGTTATTTGTAACAACTTTTAATGTCGATGTGAACATACATGATTTTTGTGGGTGACAAAGTCCCAGCTAAGGGCTCACATTGTTTTAATTTGTTGCTGGCATTTGTAAGGGAAAGAAATATCAAGTTTCAGGTAGAGGTTGGTGGCACTAGAGATATGATGGGGATTCTTTCTAAGTTCATGGACCCTGCAGAGATATTTCCACAAACCCCCTCCCCCAATTAAGCACCACTAGGCTCTAGAATAATCTCATCTTCAGTTCTTTGGGACTCAATTGAATGTCATCCCTTGGAGAAGCCTTATGACCCTCATCAAACTAGGTTGGGTCCCTCCTATGTAAAAGCCCCCTGGGCCTCTCTTTATCACACCACGTGTTGCGTGTAATTCTGTGCATTGTCAATCACCTGCACTGGGGGCTTCTCCACCAACTTTGCATTGCTCGTCCCTTAGGGTAGGGGAGCTTGGTTTTCCCATTTTCAGATCTTAAGAGATTAAGGTATTAAATTAACTCTAAGTGTTCTCACCCTTCCCCCAAGGTCAGGTGTTATGAGACAGCAGGAAGCAGAGAATGGGGGACAAACTCAAGTACACCCTATCTGGTTTTGAACCCCAGGCCCTGGACGCTGTTATACACCCTGGGAAGGTCACTTCACCTCTTTGCCCCTCCTTTTTTTTTTTTTTGCAATCATTTGAAGAGTGGGATGGTAAGGGCACCTACCTCCTGCTAATCAGAGAATTAAGATAGAATTTGTGGGAAAAGCTGGAAACAGGCGTGTGGCATTGTTCAAAGGCTAGCTGGCAACTCCTCCACCTCCTTGGTGTCCAGGCAAGGCACACCAGTCCCCTAGGCATCCTTCCTTGGCTCAGTCCACCCCCCACTCAAACACTTCATTACTTCTGAGTTTGCTCCATCAGTGCCGGGGAAACAAGAACAGTGTGAAAGACCAGGACCTACAACACCAGCTGTCACCCCCCCCCCCCCCCCCCCCCGTGAGCGGCTTTACCTCTCTGTCCCTTGGTCTCCCCCATCTGTAATTTGGGGATCATTGCAGCACCCGTTCCAGAAGCAATGTTAGGAGCAATAGCAAAACCCTCACTTGGGGCTGGGGAAATAGCTCAGTTGGTAGAGTGCTAGAGTGCTTGCCTCGCATGCCCAAGCCTGGGTTCGATCCAGCAACACCCCCCCCCCCCCGAAAAAAAAACCCACCAACAACAAAAAACCTCGCTCTCTACCTACTACACTCAGGCTTGTGCTAGAGGGACTCAGGTCAGCAAAGGTGCACAAGGATGACATAGAAAAATACCCAGGAAGCGTTGGCTTTATGCCCGCCGGATTAGGAGCGCGCAGCATGTTCCATGTGCTGTGCTACAAACTAAACATATCATGCTCAAAATCCACACCAGCTGGCTTTTTACACAAAATAAATACACATATGTGTATTGCATGCTTCATTACTTCCGCGTTCACTTTCTCACTTACTCCCACAAAACAGTCCTGGAGGACAAGCAGGACAGAGATTTTATCCCCTTTTCACTGACGAAAAGCCAGAGGCGCTGGGAGATTAAAATTAAAAAGCTGAAAAGCTGGAGACCAACAACAGGAGACAGCTGGTCCTTTAAAGAGGCGAACCAGCGGAGGGCAATGTCTCGATTCAAATTCCTCGATGCAGAGCCACATCGAGCCCTGTGGCCTTGGGCTGGGGGGGGGGACATCTTGGGCCGGGAGATTAGCTGAGGCCTTCGGGTCCAGCGCGCCCCAGCCACGATCTTCGGCGGTGGACACGCCCCAGGGCGCAAGCTGGCTGCTCGGTCGCGGGCGGGCTGAAGCGCGCAGGAGCCGGGCACGACGCTGGGTGGCGCTGCTGTGCCGCCCCGCGCTAGACCTGTTGCGTCCAGGGCGCGACTCGGGCAGGTTTAGGTACCGGGGCGCTCCGCTCTCTCCGAGCGCCCCCTGTAGCCCCGGCCACGGCACCGCCCTCGGGGCTCCCTGCGCCCACCTTTAGCTCAGGGCTCCCACTCATTTAGCCTCTACCTGTTTCGCCGCAACCGATCTAGGCGCGTCGGGTGGGGCGGGAATAAAGTTTTTCCAAGCGGGTTTGGGGAGAGGGCTGGATGGAGGACCCTCCCAGCTCCGGACCCCAGGGCGGGATAGGCTGTGCACTCCGACCTTCGCGGCCACCCCCGGAGCGCTGCTTACGGGTGGTGCCAACGCTGGGGCCCGCCGGATGGGCTGACCTGGGCGCCGCCCCCGCCACCCCCTTCCCCAGCCCGGTCCCCTCCCCCGCCTCCCGCGCGCTCCGGCCTCGGCGTCTCCGGCCCCGCCCGCGCCGGGGTCGCTGCAGTCCCCGCGGCTGCCCCGGGCTCCCTCCCAGGCGGCCCGGCCTTACTCCAGCCTGGGAGCGCCTCGGGGGGAGCGCAGGACAGCCAGGGAGGCCGCGGCGGGGGCCCCGGGTGCGGAGCTCTGCGATCCGGGGAGGCGGCCCGACTCCGGGAGCCGGAACGCAGGGGAGGCCAGGACGGGGCGGCCGGCGGAGGGGCGGGCGCCGCTCATCAGCCACGCCAGTCACGTCTGGGGCCACCGGCTGCCTTCTCCTTCCTTTCCCCCTCGCTTTCTCCCCCCGCCCCTGTCGGCGAGGGCAAAGTGGCGGTGGCGGCGCCATGCCCGGGCCGGAGTGAGTGCGCGCGGGCGAAGATGGCGTACATCCAGGTAGGGCTGAGGCGGGGGCGCGGGCCGCCGGGGGCAGCGCCCTCCGGCTGGGCGCGCGCCGAGGGGAGGGCACGCGGCCAGGCTCCCACAAACTTGCCTCGAGAAAAAAGGGTGCCCGAGCGCAGGCGACCCGTGCAGCAGCGGTGGTGCGCCCCGGGAAAAGAACAGGGGACCCCGGGACCCCGGGACCCCGGGATGGAGGGCCCTCGTGGGCTCTGCCTGCGCGCCCTCGCTCCCCGGCAGGGAATGGGGGTGGGGCGGACACCCCCCCACCCCCGCCCGCCAGTCCTCCCCCTGGCACCCCACCCCAGGGGAGGGGCGGCGGAGAGGGCGGCCCGGGGCGCGCCAGCCGCCCGGCCCGCCAGCTGCCGTTGCCGTGGTGACGGCTCCGGCTAATTGGCCGGCGGAGCGAGCTTGAGGCAGCTGTTCCGGCCAGGAGGGACAAGGACGTCGTCTCTCCCGGGCACTGAGTACTGAGGGGTGGGGGACATAGAGGCCAGAGCGCATTGGCGAAGGTGAAGGAGTTGGGCACTTTAGCCCGTTGCATTGGGGTCTGGGAGTTTGGACCCTCCCCCCATCACCTTGAGGAAGCTCCCCCAGGAACCCGTGGGCTGAAATAATCTCCAAGCACCTTTTTGGCAGGTGGGGTGGGGATGAGCTGGGCTGCTTATTTGAGAGACGTTTCTCCTCTGCAAAGAGAGAAGTGGCGACAGGTCAATGCCAAGGTCACGCAGTCAGACTGGCTGTCAGACCCAGGGAGCTGCTGACTTCGGGAGCTGGCTCCTCCGCCTGAGCCTGGCCGCAAAGCCAACGCTTACCCCTCCCGGGCCTCATCTTATCCCCTCAGCCCAGGCTGGGGGCTGCTGCTCACGCATTCCTTCTTCTTGTCCCTAGACCCAGGGACTCTGTGGTCTGTCACCTGGTAGAGACTCCCCACTCCTCTTCTAGCTAAGAATCCCTGGAGTGGCTTCCTTTTCGTGGAATCCCTAGGTCCTCATTTCAAGTTCAACGAAGGTCATATTTACTATGTGCTGAATGTTGTCCGGAGACTGTTCACTCCTCACTGGACAAATGCTTGGGTGACCACCCCCTGTGCTGAGGACACAGCAGCACAGTCCCTGCCCCTCTGGATGCACAATCTACTGAAAAATGAACCTTAAAACAAGCCTTTGGGGGCTTTTAATGACTACCTGCAGCCCAGAAATTAAATGCTTGCCCAAGGCCACCCAGCTGCTCAGGGGTCCAGGTGGGATCTAAAATGCCCGTTGGGTATAGTATAGGAGATAACCTTGAGCATCTCACGTGAGGGCTCCTGATACCGACTTTTCCTTGCAGAACAAGTTGGTGAACTTCTGTGAAGTGCCAGAAAGTGAATATTTTTTTTTTCTTGGAGGCTCACATGCTCCTTGTCAAAGCTCTTCAACTCTGTGGCGGTACCAGAGTCCTTGAGTGGGCGTGGCTGTGTTCCAATGAAACTAATTGTTTCGGACATTGAAATTTAAATTTTGGACATGTTGCACAAGTCCAGAAGGAGTAACCTACTTTGGACTTTTTGCCCCCCAGCCATTTAAAATTTACCAATCCGTTTTAGCTGGAGGGCTGTAGAGAGAAGCAGGCTCTGGGGCCAGCGTGGACCTTGGAGCCTTACCTGCCCACCTCTGTTTAGACTAGCTGGGTTCTCCCTCCCTTGCCTTCTGGCCTCAATCAGTTCTCCATTGCTGACCACCCACGAGCCCCGGGCCCCCATGTGAGGAAGAGTCGGCCATCCAGAGGACCTCTCCTCCCTTGACCCTTTCATCTTTCTTGGGTTCTTTTTGCTCCACGACACTCATCTTGCTCCTGGGCTTTGATAAAACTGTGCATCCTCAGCAGGGGCACACAGTGGCCTTGGGTCTGGTCATCATGGTTTTATAGATGGTTCCCTTTTGACCAGCCTATGCCCGGGGAAGGAGAAAATGGACATGGGACTTTGTAAATAAACATCACTTTATTCCAAACAAAGTTGAAGCACTTTTACCTGTAAACCCCGCCAGGTGATAGATTCCTGCTGATCCATGTACTTCTGTGTGTGTGCCAGGACAATACCTGGGGCCTGGGCAATCAATCACCTTGTTCTCATAAGACACAGAAAGAGTGCATTTTATTTTGCAGCCAGGAAGTGCACAAGCTTTTTCAAAGTTCATGTCCCATCTCAACAGCACCCCTTTAAGTGGGGAGTGGCCTTTCTACTAAAGAAAAGAAGCAACAGGTTCAGAGAGGCTCCCTGACTTGCTCAAGTCACATGGCCAGTCAGTGGGGCGGGGCCAGGATTGGTACTCCCCCACCCGGCTCCTTTGGGTGCACCTTCAGATCTTGTTCTGTGTGTGGTTTGAGGTTGGGGTTTGGGGGAGTATGTTGGAGTCTTTCCCAAGCTGCAGTTTGTCTCTGGCGGCTTCAAGGATTCTGAACTTTTCATAAGCCATGTAAGACCTATACTGTTATTAATTGTTTTTTCTATAAATGAACTTTTTTTTAACTTCAAAAAGTCATGTGAAGAGGAAACTTTATGTCAAGTACCCTAATAGGAAACCAGGATCACGGGGCGGTGGATGCAGAAAGTAACTGGAAAGCGACTCCGTATAGTTCCCTGCTAGCTGGGCAGGGCGGGCCTGGGGCTCAGAGCTGGGCCCACCTTCCTTTGTTTCAAAGGGAAGGTGGGCATGATCCAGGGTCAGAAAGAAGTCAGTATGTCCATGGGAGCAAAAGGAGACCTTCTCCCTGCTTGCAAGAGACCCCCCAAAAAGATGATAACGTCTCCCTCTTGATTTCCAAGTTCTGAGCTGGGCACCCCAGTGCATCTCGGGAGGCATCTTGGGCTGGGCTGCAGGCCCCTGAGCTTCCTGGTTTACTCGGCCCATTTGAAAGTCATTAGCAAGAGGGTGGGGGAGTCTGCGCCTTGAGAACCTGTGAGAAGAAAACGGGGTGTGTGGGGGGGTCCCCCCCACCCCCCCACCCCCTGAGGACCTGATTGCAGCTTCCTGTCCAACTCCCCCAATTAGTGGGTGGTCATATAAAACTCTGCACATCACTATTGGAGCAGAATTGGAAGGTAGGGCCTCCGGCAGGGCGTGGGCTCCAAGTGACATCCATTCGGTGCCTGCCTGCACGCTAGCTCATCATGTCCTTTTGGGGTGGCTTCCTGGCTATTTCTGTATAGGAAGGTTTGCGAGTCCCCTGGAGTCTGGCTGTGCTGGATAGCATGACTCTCTATCCACCCGCTCTGATTCATAACAGCATACGGTGCAAACCCAATCGAAATGCTCAAGTTGCCCATTCATTCGGTGTTGGCTAATCAGGAGGCTACCAGCAGTCCTGAGCAAAGCAACACCTTGTTAGAAACTCCTCTCCCTTCCCAGGATGGTAAGTGGAAGATGCAGGGCGCCTTCCAGGTGGCGTGCTTCTCGTTTTTTTTTTTTTTTTTTGGAATATGGCTAAACTGGTCTTTCTCTCTCTCTTCCAACCCTCACCTCCTCCCGCCCCTGGGCTTCGGTGTGGATCTCTAAAAGGGCAGCTGGAACCACTGAACGAGGTGGGTTAATTCGATGATGTGTTGGGTCTGGTTTTCTCATCAAGAAGGGCTTGTCTCTCGTTTTGGAGTGTCATGTGGGGCTTCGGGGACATTGACGATTCATTAAAACTGGCTGTGGACCAGGGGCACCCCGATCCCCTGCCTTTCGAGTGAAAGGCAATCCCCGTGTCAGAGGAAGCACTAATAGCAAGACAGATGTCCCTCCCCACCCCGGCTCATTCCGCTTGACTCTCCCTGTTCACTTTCGAAATCATTGGGGAAAAAAAAGAAAGAAAAAATTTTTTTTTTTTTGCTTCTTTGCTTTTCGAGAAGAGAGTAAGACTCATCGGTGTTGGGAGAACCTATGGTGTAGCCCTCACAGGGTTCTAGAAAACACTCCAAGGCCAACCAAGAAAGATGCTCCCGGACACTAGGAAAGAAATACCTGCAAACGTGTGGCTGGCTGGCAGCGGCTTGGGCGCGGATGTTGGCCGTCTCTGTGCCGCGGTGGGTAAACAGAGATGGAAAACATCTTGCTCTCCGGGCTCCGCGTCCAGAGTCATGCTCCTGTCTTTGTTTCCGCCGGGGATCGGCTGCTTGTAACTTTGGGTGTTGTTTCTCCCCTCCCTCTCCCCCCTCGCCCGCTGCCCACCTCCCCCGGGGCCTCAGGGTTTTCTTTCTAGAATCTCTGATCTGCTGATGTGTAGATGGAGCTGCCGGCACTGCTGTCAGAAGTGCTACGAGTCCAGCTGCTGCCAGTCAAGTGAGGATGAAGTGGAAATCCTGGGGCCTTTCCCCGCACAGACTCCTCCCTGGCTGTAAGTACCACCTGAGAGTCGGGTCCGGGCCACCGGAGAGAGATTGATTCTGGGGTGTGAGTGGGGCATCTCCGCTGCTGGCGGGGATGTGTCCTGAACCCCTTGTTCTGTTTGGCAAGCTGGTCCCATGGGGTAGCTGTAGTTCAGCTGGTTTCACACGGGGCTTCTGAGATGGGAGACGGCCTCCCAGTGCTAATTGTGTGGGCACTTTGGATCCCGGGGAGTGATATTCCAAGAGGAAAAGAGATCTGTGCACACTGGCATTCTTCAAAGGGTGGCCGCAGTCTAAGGGTCTGCATCCCAGACAAGTTGTCCTGACTCTCTGCACTTTAGTACATGCTCAATAAATATTTTTTGCACAGAGGGGTAGATGGATGAACAAGCAATTGCCCCCCCCCCTTTTTTTCTCTTTGCTGGTCCAAACCAGAATTTCAGAAACAAGGAAGCAGGAAAGTACCTCCAGGCTCCATCCAGCCCTCCAACGCTGTTTATGTTCTCGCTAGCTATCTTTCATTTTATTTCTAATTCGCTTTCCTCCCGCGCCTGCATACAACATCTCCATCTGCCAGTCGCTCAGATATTTTGGGAACGCCGTTTTGAAGCTTCTCAGCCACGTGTCTGGTCCACCTCCCTGGGGCTGGGAGAGGGACATGGTCAGAGAGTCTGGGTAAAGGCCAGGAGGAAGGGCCTGCAAATCATCAAGTGCAGCTCCTGGGGGTCGGGGAGGAGCCCCAGAAAAGAGAGAGGTGATACCAGTCCCCACAGCCCCGGGAGCATGTACCCTGTACTGTCCGAGCTGAGTCCCTGGGCTGAGATTCCAGAAGCTTCTGATGCCCGGCTTTCCCTGCAGGTTGGGGACTGTGCCGCAGTCTTCTCATTTTCTCTCCTTAGAAGCAAACTTCAGCCAGGTGCAGTGTGGCCCACACCTGTAATCCCAGAGACTCGGGAGACTGAGGCAGGAGGATCGCAAGTTTGAGGCCAGCCTCAGCAACTTAGTGAGACCCTGTCTCAAGATTAAAAAATAAAAAGGACTGAGGAGGTGGCTCAGTGGTTATGCGCCCCTGAGTTCAGTCCTGGGTCCCAAAAACAAAAACAGAAAAGCAAGTACCAGATCTCTCCACAGCAGAGTGGCTCTCTGTCAGACTGTGAGTTCGAATCCTGTTTCTACAGTCATTTTCTAGTACTGTGAATTGGGCAAGTTACTTTAAAAAAAAAAAATCACTCTGTGCCTCAGTTTCCCATCTGTAAAACAGGATGATAAGATAGAGGCATCTCCTAGTGCTGAGATTAATTGCAGGAATAAATGAATTCCCGTATGGAAAAGTACCTAATGCCTGACCACACCTTGTGGATCAGGAATGGGATTCTTTTTACTGTACTGTGGTCTTGGTTTCCTCATCTGGAAAGTGGAATAGTAAAAGAACTTACAGGATTGTGGCCGAGAGTAAGTGAGAGGTGCATACCACACGCTCAGCACCGTAGTATGAGCTCTCTAAGAACTGGCTTCTGCCATTACTAGCTGTGGATAGAGAGACTTGAAGCTGGTGTCAAGGTGCTGAGGATCTCTTCCATTATCTGTGGGCAGCCCAAGTCCTCTGAGTGTGTCTGAAGTGGAGACGTTGGTGAAAGCAATTCATTCATCGAGAAGTAATTCCCACTTTGCAGCAGCTTTTGTGGCAGACACTGGCTCAGCCCATCTGGTCTCATTGAAGCTCTGCTTGCAAGAGGGCGGACTCTGGCAGGACAGGGAATTTTGCCTGTCTTGTCCACTTTAAAAAAAAAAAAAAAAAAAAAAACCAGTTTGACCTACAGGTGGAAAAGGAATCCCAGAAGTGCCAGCCATCCAGTTGAAAAGTGACTGTCATTTTTTTGGTAGTTACTTCCTGAGTACACACAGAGCTGGGGTCCTGTTACCGTGCTGGGGGATTTTAGATTTCATAGAGGACCTAAGTCAGGTGGGGAAGTTCAGTTGTCCCCTAGAGTTGTGCATTCACACCCTGCACACTATATGTGACAGTCCAGCAGAGGGTCTTGTTATGGATAGTCCATGGATGAGGGCTTCAGGCATGGCTGGATCCAGTAGCTCACGTGATATCGTTTCTTTCTTCTGTTTCTTTTCTGAATGGGACTGCTCTCCCCACATGCTAGCACGGGACTTACCTTCTATTGTCTTTGTAGCAAGAAAAAAAAAAATACAAAGAAACCCAAACTAGGAGAGACTCACCGGCCTGGCTTGTGTCCTGGGTCAGTCACTTGACCTAGCCCTTCCCTTGGAGGAATGATGCTCCGGAATCATTCTGGGTCGCCTGCCCACCCCAGAGCCACCATCAACACAGGAGCTAAGCTGGGGCATGGAGGACTGGCGACTGTTTCCCGTCAGGAGCCGGAGGGTGAATGTTTAACCGAGGGGCCATATGTCAACCTCTTCCCTCTCCTGCAGCTGGGTGATAGCAGCCTTGATAAGGAGGACCGAGGGACATGGCTGCAATCCAGTGACACGCCATTTCCAAGGTCGGGCGGGGGTCTGGCTCTGCGGTTTGCTGACTCCAGAGAGGAGGGAATGGGCCCCGGGTGGGAAGACACCACAAGCAGACCCATGCCTTTTGGTTTTGCCGCAAGCCGAGAAATGGAAGAAGGGGACCGGAACGTTCCCACCGGGGTCAGCACGCCACACACTCTGCGGATGGCATCCTTCACAATGTGGTCTGGCTGAATGGCACCATCTAGAGTTGTGCAGTCTGCAGCGTGAACAGCCATACATGAGCTTCACGCTTCCCAGGATGAGCCAGGTCTCCTCCCCTGGACCCCGAGCAGCGCTTAACCCACTTTTGGGCACTCGACCGAATGCGACAGGGCAGGCGAAATCTGTGCTGGGGGGAGGCAGGGTACGCCGTTCAGAAAGTGAATTTACAGCTTGTGTTCGCCCCAGATTGATTCACCAAGTGGGCAGTTGAATGTTATCAAACAGGCAGGGAGAGAGATGTCACTAGCGCCGGCTTGGCGGAGCCGCTCCTACAGTGACATCGGAGCTGGGAGCCACCGGGCGCGCCTCTGTGTAGCGGCACGTGGCAGAGGAGCTGGCCCTTTGCCTGTGCTCTGCAGGTGATCTCGGGGGACACCTTATTGTCACATGCTCAGGTCACCAGCTTTCTTCAGCTGGGTGGGGCTGGGCTGGTAAGGGTCCGAAAAACCATGGTCTGATTGGCTGCTGTGGGGTCACGTCGGAGGATCCCTTGTTGAGGAGTAACAATTAATAACGGTGCTTATTTATTTGTCCCTGGCGCATACCTTAAGTGTCTGGCGTGTGCACAGTGGGGACCGGTCCCACAGGGGATGCCCCACTTGCAGACCTCGACATTATCCTGGGCTCAGTTGGGGTCCTGCCCATCGCGGTTGTGCCTGTTCCCTATCCCTCTGTCCCCCATGCGTGGCCCTGGGGCTTCGATTTCAGGAGGGGACGGGGTTCACCCTGACCCCTGGTTGCCAGAGTGAAGTGAAACGGTGCGTTTGTGCACTTCCCGGCACGCCACGGGTGCTCGGCGCCTGGAGCTTTAATTACCACGAGCACAGGGCCCCCCATTCAGCAGCGTATCCCCGTGTGAGAGGGGACAAGGGACGCGCACTCAGAGACCTGTGACCTGAGACTCAGATAAGGACCCCGGGAGAGGCGTGTTCATTCATTCATTGACAAGAGAAATGTGGGGCATCAGTGTGCCAGGCACCGCGAGAGGGCCAGGCGGGGGGCACAGTCCCCCACAGGGAGCGGTGCCAGAGGCAGAGGATGAGCAGGCCAGCCTCCAGGGGGGAGGAGCCCTGGGGAGTGCAGCAGGGGGAGAAAAGGAGCAGGGACATGGGGGGGCCCAGCACAGGATGGGACCCTCGGAGGAGCCCCGTGGAAGCAGTGACCTGAACAATAAGAAGGAACTGGAGCTGGGCGCCATGGCCCACGCCTGCCATCTCAGAGGCTCTGGAGGCTGAGGCTGGAGGATCGCGAGTTCAGAGCCAGCCTCAGCAACAGCGAGGCCCTAAGCAGCTCAGCGAGACCCTGTCTCTCAATAAAATGCAAAATAGGGCTGGGGATGGGGCTCAGGGGCTGAGGGACATTCTGGGCAGGGAGAACAGCATGGCTGGGCCTGGTGGGGGGACGGCAGGGGCCTGGTGGCTGCAGAGGCCGGCAATTGTGTCTGGGAGGCTTTGGGGTGGTGACTTTTAAGTCCTGGCAGGAGGAGGAGGTGCCAGAGTGAGCTGGGGCAGGCAGGAGGACAGGCGCCTGGGGTGGAGACACTCGGGCCCTTCCTTCCCTGGAGGAGGAGGCTGCTTCCATTAAAGGAGACAGACGGCCCGCGCCCCTGCCCCCCCCATCTGCTACCTGCGCCTTTCACTGACCCGCGGCAGGGGGTGAGCACACCCCGCTCCTCCCCTCTCAGCACCAGGGCCTGGGTCCTGCCTGTCCCCTCCCCTGCGGTCGGTGGGAGGCACCTGGCGCAGTCTCAGCTCTGCCCGTGGAGACTTCCTGGAAATCACCTGCCGCAGGCGGAAAGCTCAGGCTGGGGGAGTGGCCTGGAGGGTGGACCACAGCCCTGGTGACTCAGGGCCCTTGGGAGCTGCAGGTTCCCCGTCCGCATTGCCAGCTTTCCCTGCCCCCAGCCTCCTCAGTAGCCTGGTGGGTATTCAGGAGACCCTGAGGCCACACCTGTTGTCATGACATCACTGAGGCACACTGAGCGCCTGCCTACTGCATACCAAACATTGTTCTAGCATCTTCTATGTGTTAACGTGTCCAGCAGGTGCGGCAGCCACCCAAGGCAGCACTGTGGGGAAATGGAGGCTCAGAGAAGGACAGGAACTTGCCCCCATCACACAGCCAGGGCGCAGACTGACCACCTCCTATCACTTCTTCCCTGCTCGCCCCCCATCTCCTTGCCCGCCCCCCAGAACCTTATGTGTCCCTTCTTGGGGTGGGGGGGCACTTGGAGGCATGGCTGTTGGTGCTGCTGCAAATTCATGGCTGTTTCTTCCCATCGAATTTCTGTTCTTGAATCATTGATTCTCCGGGCTGTTTTGCAGCGGCTGCCCTGCCACTCAGAGAACCCTTGAGTGACATTGTTATGGGAGATTTTTGAAGGATGTTAAATTATAGATGCGGGGACTGTTGAAATAGTAGGACTCTTGTCACCAGAAGCCACTTGCCCGAGTTTGGATGCCTGTAAACAACCACAAATTATCCTTTTGGACCCAAGATGGACAGGTCTCCTTGACAGGTCTCTGTCTTCACTTAGCCAAAGTGGCGCCCCCACGTGGCAACAGCCTGAATTTACACATCCCTCCCCACCCACCAACTCCTGGTGCATAAAAGGCGCAGGCAGCCAATGAAATTGGGGGTCCGGGGGGCACATCCCCGGGGATTGCTCGACAACCCGCGGCCACTCTTCCCCACTTGTAGGATGGCCAGCCGGAGCAGCGAGAAGGACGGTGACTCCGTCCACACAGCCAGCGACGTCCCCCTCACTCCCCGGACCAACTCCCCGGATGGGAGACGCTCGTCCTCAGACACATCCAAGTCCACATACAGCCTGACGCGGAGGATTTCCAGTAAGTGTCCCTGCTGGGGCCCTGGGGGTCCTGGCCTGTTTTCCCCGGCACTCAGCAGTGTCCCCGAGGAGAGAGGGGGAAGGGCCTCCTTGCTGGGGGGAGGAGGTGGAGTGGGTGACAGTCTAAGAGACAGGGTGACACAGATGCTGATGTGAAGAGGAGTAGGTCACACCTCCCTGATTTCTGCTGAGCTCGGTCAAGAAGGATCATTTTGATTGATTTTTGCTCTGACTGATCACCCGTTGGATTGACTCAGTTGATTGACATTCTCCCATGTATCATTTCAGATTCTAAAAGGAGAGCGTTGCCCTGTTGTAGCCCAGGGCTTGCTAATTCAGGTGACTTTGGGGGTTGTGCCAGAGGGTTGGATAGAGACAGACCTTGCCCTCCTGCAGAGACGAGTGGCCCCTGAGGCTCTGGTGTAGAGTTCTAGGGCAGAGTGGGGACTGTGGCCAACTGGAAAGCTCACGTCTCATTGAAAGGGGCCTGGTGGCTGCTGCTCAGAGGCCGTGGTCCCAGTGCGGCCTGATCTTTCTCAAGAGAAGCTGGCCACCTGGGGTTGTGTATGAAACTTTCTTACTTTTGAACCTAAAAAAAAAAAATGCATATTTGGGTCAGTTTGACCACCCATTTTGTCCACTCTACTGTGTACCTTGTGCATTTGACCAGATGGCAAGATTTGGATTGAAAAGAAGAGGAAGAAGAAGAAAGTCCAAAGACTCCCACCTCCTATCACTCACTCCCCCAAACTATCTTTATCTTATTTAGTTGATGTCCAAGACCCTCTTTTTTTTTTAAAAGAGAGAGTGAGAGAGGAGAGAGAGAGAGAGAGAGAGAGAGAGAGAGAGAGAGAGAGAATTTTAATATTTATTTTTTAGTTATCGGCGAACACAACATCTTTGTTTGTATGTGGTTCTGAGAATCGAACCTGGGCCGCACGCATGCCAGGCGAGTGTGCTACCGCTTGAGCCACATCCCCAGCCCCCAAGATCCTCTTTTATTGCCAGGGGGAACTGTGGATTGAACCCAGGGGCGCTTAGCCACTGAGCCCCATCCCCAGCCCTTTTCTTTTGCATTTTTTCTTTAGAGACAGGGTCTCGCTGAGTTGCTTAGGGCCTGGCTAAGTTTCTGAGCCTGGCTTTGAACTTGGGATCCTCCTGCCTCAGCCTCCTGAGCTGCTGAGATTTCAGGCGCCCGCCCCTGTGCCTGGCTCCAAGATTCTTTTAATGGAAGGAAAAATCTTAAAATTCATAAGTGACAAATCCATTCAGGTGGAGGTCATTGGCTTCTATTGCTGGGAGCAGATGAGAAAGGAAATGGGGGGGGAAGTTCAGGTCTTGAATTAGGGGAACTGAGGGCAACTTGAGCCTCTTGAGCCTCCTGAGCTCTAGACGTTGCTGTCTGGTGCAACAGCCACCAGCCACACCTAGCTGTTGGGCACAAAAGTGGCACTGGGCCAGGTTAGGAGGGGTGAAAATGTCAAACACACTCTAGACTTTGAAGACAGAATGAAAAAGAGAATTTAAGGTATGCTAAGCATTTTGAACTAAAATGTTTTTGTATTACATGTCAAAACTTTACACATTTTATATTAGTCACATGTCAGAATGATATTTTGGATATACAAATTGGGTGACCCTCATCTGAAATGCTTGGGGTCGGTAGTGTTTCAGATTTCAGATTTTGGAATATTTCCAGAGACATCAGGAAATATCTTGAGGGTAGGATCTACGTCAAAATGTGAAATTCATTTATGCTTAATATACCTCTTCCATGCAGAGTCTGAAGGTGATTTTATATAGTATTTTTAGTGTGCCTAGTGTTTTGACAGCCACCTGTCACATGAGGTCAGGTGTGGTATTTTCCACCCGTGGCATCATGTTGGTGCTCAAAAATTTGGATTCTGGCCAGGCACAGTGTCACATGTCTGTAATCCCAGTGGTTTGGGAGGCTGAGGCAGGAGGATTGCAAGTTCAAAGCCAGCCTCAGCAACTTAGCGAGGCCCTAAGCAACTTAGTGAGATTCTGTCTCAATATAAAAACGGCTGGGGATGTGTCTCGGGTGTTGAGCACCCCTGGGTTCAATCCCTGATACCCCTGTCCCTCCACCCCAACATTTTGCATTTTGGGAGCATTTCAGATTTGGGGTTTTGAGATGAGGGATGCTCAACTAGTAGGTCAGATAATAAATTGTGAAAATTCATTTCACCTGATTCTCTGCATGTTTCAGATTTTGAAACATGTCCACTCTGCTGTGTAGCTTGTGCATTTGACCAGATGGCAAGATTTGGGTTGAAAAGAGGAGGAAAAGTTGTGGCGGCTAGACCATTTTAAGTCACCCTCACGGCTTGCACTCCTGGCTGTAATTGTATTTCTGTGGACAGCGCTGGTCTCCATGATTCCTAAGTCTCACGCCCAGCTCTAAATGTGGGAGACTTTTATTCTCACCGTTATCAGCAGAGCTCCTGTGCCTCAGGCAGGAGTCTCATGATGTTTGCTGGCAAAACAGATGTTCGAGCAATTAACAAGAATGTTGTGCTGAGCGTGATGGTGTACGCCTGTAATCCCAGCCGCTTGGGAGGCTGAGATGGGAGGATTGCAAGTTCAAGGCCAGCCTCAGCAACTTAGCGAGACCCTCTTTCAAAATGAAAAGGGCTGGGGATGTGGCTCAGTGGTAAAGCACCCCTGGTTCAATCCCTGGTACCAAAAAAAAAAAAAAAAAAAAGGGAGAGAATGCGATGAGGTCATCTTCAGAACAGAGGGAGGAGCAAAGATTAGAGTGACAGATGTGGAGGCCTTGACCTCTGCAGGTTCATGGTGGGGGGGGCACCTGTGCCACCATCTTTGAGGTAGGAGCCGGCACTGACTCAAATTTACAGATGGGAAAACTGAGCCCCAGAGAGTCTATAATAAAGTGCCCGAGTCCCAGGGCTCAGGAGTAAGCGGACAGGTGGAGTCTGAGCCAGGCACGCTGGCTCTCACAGAGGGGCCGTCCAGGGTCCTGATCACAGCCAGGTGGGCCAGGATCGTCACCTGGTTCCTCCACGTAGAAGCCTGTGACCTTTGGGATGTTCCTTAGAGCTTCTGCTTCCTCGTCTGTAAAGTGGGGACGAGAGTGAACCTAATAATTCAAGGGGCTGAAAAGGTTAGGTGACCTGGGACAGGCGGTCCGTCTAGAAGGTACCTGGCCCTTGGCTGCTGTGAGGGTGGCGATGGTGTGATCTTGGTGTAAATGGAGAGTCCACTCGGCCCTGTGTCACACGTCTGTAATCCCAGTGGCTTGGAAGGCTGAGGCAGGAGGATTTCGAGTTCAAAGCCAGCCTCAGCAACTTAGCAAGGCCCTAAGCAACTCAGCCAGACTCTGTCTCAATATTAAAAGGGTTTTGTGTCCCGGGTTCCACCAGCTGTGGATCAGAAATACTCAGAGAAAGAAGAAAGAGTCTGCATGGGACATGTACAGACGCCGTCTTATCCCTGGACCTCACAGTAGGACAGTTATTTCCATAGGACTTGGCGCTGAGAGGGGACTAGGGGTTATAGATAACCTGGAAAGGAGCAAGCGGATGTGCCCCTGTTCTGTGCCCCAAACACCACCCCAGTTTAATACCAGGGACTTGAGCCCCCACCTATTTTTGGTATCTGGGGGGATCCTAGAACCAGTCCCCCGCACAGATGGAGGGACAGCCGGAGGGACAGCCGTTTTTCCAAGTGTGCAGAGAAGAGCATTCAGAGCAGAGTGGACACTGAGAACCTGTCGGCTGCTGCCGATGTCCCCTCCGCTGTCCAGGTGGCGGTTCTCACTGTCATTTCTTGGGGCCGTGTAGGTCTGGAGTCGCGGCGCCCCAGCTCCCCGCTCATCGACATCAAACCCATTGAGTTTGGCGTCCTCAGCGCCAAGAAGGAGCCCATCCAGCCGTCGGTGCTGCGCCGGACCTACACCCCCGACGACTACTTCAGGAAGTTCGAGCCCCGCCTCTACTCCCTGGACTCGGGCAGCGACGACGTGGACTCGCTGACGGACGAGGAGATCCTGTCCAGGTACCAGCTGGGCATGCTGCACTTCAGCACGCAGTACGACCTGCTGCACAACCACCTGACGGTGCGCGTCATCGAGGCCCGGGACCTGCCGCCCCCGCTCTCCCACGACGGCGCGCGCCAGGACCTGGCGCACTCCAACCCCTACGTCAAGGTCTGCCTGCTGCCCGACCAGAAGAACTCCAAGCAGACCGCCGTCAAGCGCAAGACGCAGAAGCCCGTGTTCGAGGAGCGCTACACCTTCGAGATCCCCTTCCTGGAGGCCCAGAGGAGGACCCTGCTCCTGACCGTGGTGGACTTTGATAAGTTCTCCCGCCACTGCGTCATCGGGAAGGTGTCGGTGCCCCTGTGCGAGGTGGACCTGGTGAAGGGCGGGCACTGGTGGAAGGCGCTGATCCCCAGCTCTCAGGTAAGGGGGGGCTTCCTCGCCAGCTTTGGGGAAAAAGCATCATTTTTATTTGATTTTATTATTTAATGTTTTTCTTGGGCTGGAGGGACTGGGGATTGAACTCAGGGGCACTCCACCACGGAGCCCCATCCCCAGCCCTATCTTGGATTTTCTTTAGAGACAGGGTCTCACTGAGTTGCTTAGGGCCTGGCTTTGGCTGAGGCTGGCTTTGCACTCGAGATCCTCCTGCCTCAGCCTCCAGGTGGCTGGGATGACAGGCCTGCGTCATGCACCCAGATATTATTTAAATTTTTTTGACATGATTTTTGACTCCCAAGAGGTTGAGGAAAGCACGTGCAGTTCCTGTGTCCTCTGTCCCCCAAGGACAGCGTTTCAATGTACCCCAGAGTACATTAGCCACATCAAGAAATGGGTAATGGTGATTAGCCTGGGCTTGGCTCAGATGTCCCTGGTTTTTTTTTTTTTGCACGGGTGTGTGTGTTGGGGGCGGGGCGCGTTTGTGTGTGTGGTTCTGTGAAATCTCACCACATATGTAGGTTCATGTAACCAGCACCACTCTGGGACTTGTTCTGTTATTGATGTTGAGTTATTTAATCAGGAGAATGATTGTCTGGGGTATAAAGCTATCCGTCATTCTGACTTCCAGAAATTGATTTGGGAAAAAAAAAAAAAGTGAGCAGGAGAATTGGCTGATGCATGGACATTTTTCAGGCAAATTGTTAGATTGGCTTCCTGCCCCCCCCACCCCCGCAGTGGGGGACCTGTGATTGGCTGCTGCTGGGAGGCCACCCAGGGCTGGGTAGGAGGATCTGGACCCCCCCCCAAGGCAAGGGGAAGACCCAACCAGTAGGAGGCCCATCCAGCTGTCACACGGGTGACCACAGTCCACCCCGTGCAGGCAGGATCGTTCTACATGAACACGACAGGTGCACCTCAAAACAGTGCTCTCTTGGCCAAAGCTTTGATGACCTTGCTCCACAACTAGGGGTGCAGCTTTTGCCGGGTACAGGGGACCAAACCCAGGGCCTCATGCATGCTGTGCACACACTGTGTCCCAACCCTCAGGTGCAGGTTCTAAACAAAAGGGACTGTTCCACTATCAGTGTGTGTGAGTGTGTGTGTGAGTGTGTGAGTGAGTGTGTGTGTGAGTGAGTGTGTGTGTGAGTGTGAGTGTGTGAGTGTGTGTGAGTGTGTGTGAGTGAGTGTGTGTGAGTGTGAGTGTGTGTGTGAGTGTGTGTGAGAGTGTGTGTGTAAGTGAGTGTGTGTGAGTGTGTGTGTGTGAGTGTGAGTGTGTGTGTGAGTGTGTGTGAGTGTGTGAGTGTGTGTGTGAGTGTGTGTGAGTGAGTGTGTGTTCAATGGTAGAGATCAATCCCTCCCTTAGTTTGGATTCCTCTAGAAGACCTTGAGGCAGAGGAAGTCGTTTATGAGGCAGGGGACCCCAGGAGGTGACAGGATGCATGATCTAGCTGGCTGTCCCAGGAGGTGACTGGTTCCTCCCCCTGCTGTGGGAATTGGGTGCTCATGTGGATCACGCTGCAGAGGGGCGAGGTGCCGGGTGTTTGTCCACCAGCTGCTGCTGGGCTGGTCACTGATGGAGGGCTGCTGGGAATTGGGAAGGTCCGTCCCCTGACACCCCGGATCTGTGGCACTCACTGGCAGGCCAGGAGACCTCTGACCTGTGTCCATGAGTGCAGCTGGTGGCATCTGGCTGGCAGGCGGGGTGTGCTGGGGTGCTGAGGGTGGGGAGAGGGTGGGCAAGGTGTTGGCGGCGACTGCTGTCACCCCAGCCCACCACCTGGCCGCTCCTCTGGGTGGACCTTCCCTCCTGGGACTACCGGCAGGTGGGTTGGGTGCTTCCTGTGTGTCTCCCGTGATGCTTGACGTCTGGACTTAACTTGTGGATGGCAGCAGCAGACACAGGGCTGGGAGATGGACCCAGGGGAGGGGAACTGGCCACCCTCAGTCTGGTAAGCGTGAGGGAGGTGGCCGGTGCTCAGCCTCCCCGCCTGTCCTGGCTGTGCGAGGGTCCCGTGCTGTCTCACGGGGGAGTGGAGGGAGGGACACCATCCTGCAGGTGTGAGCTCCGAGTTAAGGGGTCTCCTGGGTAAAGGAGCTGGTGGGTGGTTAGCCCACCCCAGGGGCCAGCTCCTGTCAGGACACAGTCATGACACCTGCGTGGGCATCGTGGAGAAGGCGGTGGGGGGGGGGGGATGGGGGGAGAGGCTGTCTGCCCACTCCCCACCTCGTGGCTTCTTGAAGCAGGGCAGCTGCCATTTCAGAAGCCGAGTGACTCTAAGGACGGCTGTCTGCCTTCCTCCTAAAGAGAGACAGCAGGGCCTGGCTTCTGTCATTGTGGAAGCAGGTTTGTCCCTGGTGACAGGCCGGCTCCCTGTCCTCGGCATGAGCTGCAGGCCGGGCCTTAGTGCCGCAGTCTCTGGCTGGGCACAAATCACGAGCCACCACACAGCTTGTAGATTCAAGCAGCAATTCTTTATTCCCGATCTCACACTGGCCTTCTACAAACACATTCTGGGGAAATCCACGTTCTCTGCCCAAATCCACACTCTGCCCAAATTCACTACTCCTGGGCTTCTGTCTGCCAAGAACCCTAAGAACTCAAGAGGAACTCAGCAGCAGGATATGCCCTATTCTAAAGGGGGAACACCCTAATCTCCTATTATGCTAAACCGCCCTATTCTAAAGGGGGAACACCCTAATCTCCTATTATGCTAAACCGCCCTATTCTAAAGGGGGAACACCCTAATCTCCTATTATGCTAAACCGCCCTATTCTAAAGGGGGAACACCCTAAACACGGATCCGCCCTGGTCCTTGAGCAAGGTCACCTTACATGCAATGTCCTGCAAAATGTCCTATTTCCATGAGTCCTTCCACTAAAGAAACATGGGGGTACGCTTGGCAAGGAAATTGTCATACCTACTTGGCTGATGGCTCCCAGCACCTTAGTTTCACTGAGGACCTCTGGGGACCTCTGGGGACCTCCGGGGACCTCCGTGAGCTCCAAGTGTGTAAGACTGAGATCTCTCAAGCGTGGGAACAGCTCGGATTGCTCATCTGTGCTCGGTGCTGTCACATCGGGGCTTCAGAGCTGGCTGCCCGCTGTTGGCAGGCGGATGGTGGCTGTCCCTTCCTGTCACTGTGGGTTTGGCCCTGAAGTCCTGGCCGAGGACTCCTCTTGTGCCCCTTGTATGATTAAGAGAACGTTATTTATTTTATTTTATTTTTTCACAACTGCTTAGAGCAGTGTTGGGAGAATCATCTAGACCCTTTGGATAGATTTCTTCTGTCTCTTCCCCCCTTATTACCCTTTGTTCTTTCTTCTTTTCTAGTTTGCTCAGTTTTTTTTTTTTCTCTCCTATTTTTCTTAAGGTCCTATTAGGTGCCAGAGATCTTTAGTTGGATCAACAAAAGAAATATCATACAGGGAACTCTCCACTAGCAGAGGACACAGACTTACAAACGGCAGTTCTTAGTATATAGTGCGCCTCGTGCAGGGACCAAGGCGCCCGCTTCATTGAGCGTGGTCACATCTGCCCTGGAAAAAACCCTTTGGAAGGCACCGTCTCCCCCTGATTCCAACACAAGAGGTCCGGCTTGCAGTTGGGGAATCAGTGGATCTTTTTATATATATATATATATTTATTTTTTAGGTGTAGATGGACACAACACAATGCTTTTATTTTTATGTGGTGCTGAGGATCGAACCCGGGTCCCGCCCGTGCTAGGGGAGCGCTCTACCGCTGAGCCACAACCCCAGCCGAATCTGTGGATCTTAACTGAGAGTTTTCGTGTTAGTGACACCGACTTGGGGGAATCGTGCTGCATGGGTTTCTTTTTGGGATGCCAGAGCCATACTTTCTGAGAGACAAGGAGCTCATGCCGACTTGCAGGAGAGTGTCCTGCTCACCTGGGGCTCCGCGCTCTCTGGGCGGAAAGGCCAGTTGGTTATGTTGGGTTCTCTGGAAGCACAGCCTATGACAGGGATGGAGACGTGGGTTAGTCTCCTGGGCACGAATCCGTGTCTCTTAACACTCCAGAAATGTATTGTCTCTGAGTCCTGGAGGCTCAGCCTCCAAGATGGAGGCACTGGTACAGCCAGGCTCCCTCGCAGCTTCCGCGGTCTTTCCCTCCGGCTCCCTCCTGGCTTCTGGCTTGCGGGTGCTTCTCAACCTTTCCTGTCTCCCAGCTGCATTTCTCTGCTCTCTGTCTTGGCTGTCAATGGCCAGCTTCTCCCCGGGTGTGTCTCCCAGGACACCTGTCATGTGGATTAGGACCGGCTCCGCTCCAGTGTGACCTCATCCTAGATAAAATCATCATAGGGGCCCCTGGACTTAAGACAGGGTCACCTCCCAGCTAGCCCATCCTGAGTCCCAAGTGCAGTTCACGCCCCTGGATCTGCTGCACCCGAGTTTGGCTCGGCCGGGTTTAAATGCCTGCAGAACGCTTGGATCAGCCTGCGCGGGGCAAGACCGTCCAGCGCAAGTTCTGCTTTATAACCAAGTGTTGCCCAATGTGTTGAACTCTACTGAGAATGGAAACCGGTGTTTTGATGAGCCCCCTTCCACGCCATAATAAAGTCAAAACATTGTAAGTCAAGCCACTGTGAGTTGGGGGTCTTCTATATGTCAGCAATGACCTTACTTCCAAAGATCACATTCTGAGGTACTAGCAGCTAGGATTTCAGAATGTCTTTTCAGGGGACATAATTCATTCCATAAATAGGGTGCATGCAAAAATCCTTCTAGATAAGGGTTAACAGCCAAGCACTGCGTGGTCTCCTGCCAAACCCAGAGCCGGGCTGGCCCAGAGCTGGGAGGGGACTCTCCATCATAAACTCATCATAAACTCACTCTGCACAGTTGTTCCCTCTCTAGGGACAGCTAGAGCCAGGGAGCTGGCCTTTTGCACCCCAGTATCAGCCAGTCATTGGCTATGAGCCAGACTGGGAAACTTGATTCTTGCCAAAGCTCTAGAACAGCGATTCTGAGCCAGGGACAACTTGGGGAACATTTTGGGTCTGGTGGGTGGGAGGTGCTACTGGCATCTCGTGCATAGAGACCAGGGATGCCGCAAAGTTGCCCAGGACGGTCCCCACGGCGGAGTTGTCCAGCCAGTACCGACAGGAGTGCTGCAGACTGCCGTGCAGGAGGGCAGAGAGCATGCTGGGAGCCGGGTCCTAGCCCACACTTGGAGTGGGGGGAGAATCCTGGAGCAGAGGGTACAGGGACCCGGTTCCTGGGTGCTGCTTCGTCTTTCACACCGTACAATGGAAAAGGAGAGACTGGCCCCAGACAAAAACCTCCATTGAGCAAAAGAGGCCTGCAGTGTAGACGAGAAACAAAATCCCCACATAGCGCGTGAAGGCCATGACCATGAATGGAGTTTCTGGTTCTCACTGGAGGCCAGCATCTGCCTTCACCCGATTGCTTGTGGTCAGTTCAACGGGAAGGGAGGACATAGCTGTGTCACAAGGTGTAATCAGAGCCACTTGATCCCTTGGTAATGGTGTACACCGTCAGAGTAACTCTAGGGTCTAGTCCTGCCGTCTCTGCCCTGGGGAATCCACATGGAGGGCGAGCAGGGGACTCATCGGGCCGGTGTGTAGGCATTCTCCGGCTCACGGCAGGATGGCCTGTGAGCGTTGTGGCTTTGGTCTTGGCATTCAGGAACTAGGCAGCGAATGGGCCTGTCACGTATTTGTGGTCTGATTGATTAGATGTGGTCAAAAGATCGTGGAAGATAAGGACCCAGAGACACAAAACCTGAGGGTGAGCAACACAAAGTTACCCTGAGTGTGAAGGGAGACTCCGCTCCTCCAAGCAGATTGAAGGCCACTTACCAGCGGAATCTGTGTCGGTTCAACTCTTTCTTTAAAAATTACTAGTTAGGGACTGGGGTGGTAGCCCAGTGGTGGAGCGCTTGCCTAGCATGTGGGAGGCCCTGGGTTCGATCACAGAACTGCATATAAACAAATAAATAAATAAAGGTCCATCAGTACCTAATAAAAAAATTTTTTAAATTACTAGTTAGTTTTAATTGTGGTGCAAAACATGTAATCTAAAATTTGTCACCTGGTCTTAGCTTTCCAGGACTATAATGAAATGCATGAGAAAACGAACTCATGAGAGAAAAGGTTTCTTTTGGCTCATAGTTTGGAGGTTCCAATTCCAAGGTCAGGGTAACTTTGTGGTGCATCTGATGAGACCGTAGGTCATGGGCAGAATGGAGTAAAACCACCGACATCACAACCTGTGGAGTGGTGGAGGAAGAGGAGGGCGAGGCTCCCAACCATTCCCTTCAAGGGCTGCCTTCGTTGACTAAGGACCTTCCTATAGGCCCCGCCTTTTAAAGGTCCCACCACCTCCCAGTACTGCCAACATGGGAACGGAGGCTGTACCACGTGGGCCTGTGGGGGGCTCGTGAGATCCAAGCCAGACGTGGAATGGACTGTAGCCCCAGCTGCTCTGAAGCCTGAGGCAGGAGGAGAGTGTGAACGTAGGATTTCAAGGCCAATTGGGGCAACAGAGTGAGAACCTGCGTCTTGAAAAAGAAAAACAGATCCACACATGGCCTCATCTTCGCCATCTCTGAGCGTCCAGTTCATTGGCTCTCAGCACGCGGATGAGGACGGTCCACCTTCACCACTGTCCATCTCCAGAACTGTCTTCATGCTGCGGAACGGAAACTCTGTGCTCAGTGATTCCCCTTTCCCCTCATTATGGGCTGGATCTTGAATGTCCCCAAAGCTTAGGTGTTGGAGACTTGGTCCTGTCGTCGCAGTCCGGCTGCAGCAAAATAACGAGCAACTTGTGTAGATTGATACAGCAGGAGTGGGAGCCGTTTCTTGTAGGACAGCAGAGGTATTTATACATTCCGCACAGCTTGTCTTAATTAACATAAACTAGATACAGCAGTCAACCAATAAGGAATCTCCACACTTAATGGCTCGATGGCCTGACTTCACAAACCACTCCCCCTGGCATTTTGCCAGGCGCCATCCTGACTTGTTTACAGACTCTAACATGGTCCCAGGGCAGCGGTGGCCAGAGATGAGGCTCTGGGGGATGTTTGGATTGTGAGGGCTCCCGTCTCTTGGATGGGCTGATTCCATTTGATGGATTAGTGATTTGAATGCACGAGTGGGTAGGTGGGGCATGGTTGGAGGAACTCAGTCACTGGGTGTGCCCTTGGGGACTATATCTCGTCCCTGGCCCCTTCCTTCCCAGCTCCTTCCTGGCTGCCATGAGCTGGGCAGCTTTCCTCGGCCGCAGTGTTCTCTCCGACCTCAGGCCCAGAGCAGCGGAGCCCGCCACCGAGGACTGAACTCCTAAAACCGCGAGTCCAAATGATCCCTCCTTCCTTCATTGGTCTCCTCAGATATTTTGGTTACGGCCACAAAAAAAAAAAAAACACAGCCCTCCTCCCTTGCCCCTGCCAACCACCATTCTGCTTGGCATCTTGGTGGGTTTGACTGCTCCAGGGATCTCACAGAAGTGGAGACGGACAGTATTTATCTTGTGATTGGCTTATTTCGCTTCACATGATGTCCTTATGGTTTGTTCACGTTGTGGCATCTGAAAAGATGATCTTCCTTTTAAATGCTGCGTAATATTCCTCTGTGTGTGCGCATACGTGCGCTTGTGTATGTGTGTGCGGGGGAGATTTGTTCATTCATTCCTCTATTGGTATATCACTTGGGTTGCTTCCATCTTTTGGCTCTTGGTAATCATGCTGTGCTGCTTTGGAACACACTGGGTGTACAGACATCTCTGGTCAGCCCTTTTCTTTTCTTGAGCTGTATACATATCCAGGGTGTTTCCAGTTCATTCCTCTTGAGAGCACATGGCTTTGGGAAGGAAGGGCAAAGGTGTTGGAGGCCCCGGGATCCTGGCGGAACCTCCCAGAGCAGTTGGGAGGATACACAGGTGTGTCCCTTTGGGGGGCTCACCAAGCCTGAGTCTTAAGATTTGCACATTTCATGATATATAAATTTAACATAAAAATCTTAAAGCAAACGAATACCCAACCATAGGCAACCATTAAACTCTGATGAATGACATCCCTGCCGACACGTTTAGGGATACTGTGGTGTGGGTGTCCGCGTCCCTCCCCCACATAAAGATGTTGCAATCCTCACCCCCAAGCTGAGGCACAAGGAGGCGGGGTTTTGGGGAGGTGGCTAGACCTGAGGTCAGCGCTCTCCTGATGGGACCACTGATTCTACAAGAGGCCAGTATGTCCTTCCTCCATGTGAGGGTGAGGTGAGGACGTGCCGTCTACGGAGCAGACCCTCCCGGGCACCAAGTCTGCCCGCGCCTTGATCTTGGACCTCTCAGCCTGCAGAACCGTGAGCAGCACATTTCTTTCTTTCTTTTGGTTGAAGGACACAATATCTTTACTTATTCATTTTTATGTGGTGCTGAGGATCGAACCCAGGGCCTCACCTGTTGGAGGCAAGTGCTCCGCCACTGAGCCCCAGCCCCGGCCCCTGAGCAGCACATTTCTGTGGTTCACCAGCTGCCCAGCTTCTGATGTATTTGTGGCAGGAGCTCAAGTGCACCAAGGCCCAGGGAAGTGTTCCCGTGTCCGCAGCTTACTTTGAAATGCATTCATTCACAGCAGTGATGGATACACAGAGATGCAGTAAAGCAAATGTGTTTAAAAATAATAACAGAATCGTTAATATCAATAGCTGTTCCTCATGGAACCCGGCAAGGTACCTAACGGCATTAGGAGTTTTGCTGGCTGTGGATGAGAGATGGGGACACTCTGGACTCCATAGAAGGTGGAGGTGGCAAGTGGTCAGCTTTGGGTTGCAGTTGGAGGCAGAGTCTTGAGGCCCGGGTCCAGCTCTCAGACACCGCAGAGCGGGCTGTCCGCTACCTCTTGACCAAGCATTAGCCTCTCCCAGAGCAGAGACGGAGGAGGTCCCCAGACC